>NC_081827.1:198384028-198523372 GCF_030867095.1 Alligator mississippiensis | reverse complement strand
TCAGTATCATTAAGTCCATTTCACAGTTGGGGAAACTGAAGCACCTTGGTAGTTTTGGCATCATATAAATGCTTCATAATGGCTGGTTGCCTTCAGTTAACTACCTTACCATTTAAATATAAAGGTAAACTGGCTGAGCAGGAGTATTGTGCCATGGCTAGCCATATTGCTTATGGTACCTAAGATAGCTGGGGTATCTCTACATAGCACCAAAATGTGAACATGTTTGAACCATTTACAGACCATTTGAACATTTATAGCCCATTTTAACTCAGTGATGGATTCCTCTGAAAGGGCAGTGATATAGGGAGAAGAGGAGCAGTAGCAGTGTAGTAACATTAAATAGATTCCGATTCCAACTGAAATCAGTATTTTAGATGCACATAGCTAAGGGCAGTATTTGTTCTAGGGTTCTGAATGGGGGTCTCACTTTTCATACATGATGATTGCAGGACCAGGACTCCATGCTGTAGAAATTTCATCCTTTGTAGTATGCTCTTTAACCTTTTCTATTCCATGTCTCTCTCTAGCTGCCCTGATTCTAAAAGGTCAGGGATGAAGCAGTTGTCAGCCGAAACTGTCCGTCTCCTTTCAAGTTCTCAGGTGATTACATCAGTTGTCAGTGTAGTGAAAGAGCTGATAGAAAATTCTTTGGATGCCAATGCTACAAGTATCGATGTTAAACTGGTAAGTTTTTTGATACCAAGTTCGGCCTAAGGTAGAAAATTAGATGCAATATAATACGTTGGAATAATTCCTGGATTGTTGTGTTTCATAAGAGTTTAGTCTTGGTCTATACGTGTTATAGATATAATACATATACTACAGTATGATTAATTAGAAGTCAAATTCTGCCCATGGTCACATCCATGTACCCCAGTTAAAGTTGCTTGTAGTTATATCTGGCTATAACTGAGATAACAGTTTGAGCCAAGTGCGTTCCTAATGCTTGCTTTATCACATCATTCTTTATTAGTCTTGTTTTAGGAGATATTGGGCCATTTTAATTTCATGGTTCTCAACCAGGGTGTTGTGAGATCCTTCTACGGGTGTCACTGCCATGGCCACATCTAAGTAAAACTGTTCCATGCACCTTTGTTTCCAGAAGGGGCTTTTAGAGCTGACCTGGTCCAGGTTCACATGCCCCTTCTGGAAACTGGTGCACAGGGCAATTCCACCTGGGCGTCATGCTGTAGCAGCCTGGAGATAATATAGGTATGAGTAATTTTTGTTGCTGTTCCAATGTTGAATAAAACAAATATCAAAACCTTTGGTATTTTTCACAGAATGAAATTCTTGTCCTCTCAGCTCTAGTGAAAGCAAATATCAGATGGTATGAAGTAGACAATTGAGCACTAGGTTTAGATCAATTCTGTCTTTTAATACAATTCCAGTAAGCAAATAGATACTCCAACCCCCCATACTCATAAAAAACAATAAAGAGATGTGCTTTTTCCTGCAAAAACCTTTCATTTAATAACTTTAATTAAATGCTTTTTCACATTTTCCATGGTAAAGTAGCAGAAGCTTTTTTAGGATGGTGGTTCTTAACTGGGCTGCTACCAGATTCAGAAAAGTTATGGAGGGTACCTTGAGTCTAAAACCATTATTTTAGTCTGGAATTCTCATTTTAGTTCTGACATTTGGGCCAAACCATGCAAACACCTAAACCTCAATCTGAGACACGTGATGATCTGGTGAACTCCTCTGCTCACTTACCAACCCCACTCAAGTCGGTGAAATTTTGGAGAGTGGCCATATTTCACGTGTGCAATATGCAATCCGGACATGCAGCTGAAAATCAGAAGCATGAGTTATGTTGTTGGCCGTGTCAGAGACTATACCTCAAGTTTATGTTGACTAGGAAATTTAACTGTCTATTTCATAGATTTCATATATGTTTAAGGTCGGAAGTGACCTTAGTAGATCATTGAGTCCAACCCCTTGCCCTGGGCAGGAAAGAGCATTGGGGTCAGGTGACCCCAGCCAGGTGCTTGTCCAGTCTCCTCTTGAAGACCCTCAAGGTAGAGGAGAGCACCACCTCCCCTGGAAGCCCATTCCAGATTCTGGTAACCCTTACCTTAAAGAGGTTCTTCCTAATGTCTAATTTAAATCTGCTCTCTGTCCGTTTGTGGCCATTGTTTCTAGTAACTCTAAGGGGTGCCCTGGTAAACAGAGTATCTCCTATTCCTTGTTCTCCCCACCTGACAAATTTGTAGATGGCCACTAGATCCCCTCTCAACCTTCTCTTGTGGAGACTGAAGAGATCCAGGTTCCTCAATCTTTTCTTGTAGGGCCTTACCTCCAGGCCCCTAACTATCCGAGTAGCCCTCTTCTGGACCCTGTCAAGGTTTTCCACATCCCTCTTGAAGTACAGTGCCCAAAACTCAATACAGTATACCAGCAGCACAGAGGGAAATATCACCTCCCTGTTCGTGATGCACCTACTAATGCATGATAGAGTACGGTTAGCTTTACTGATCGCTTCATCACATTGGCAACTCATATTCATCTTGGAGTCAACTATAACTCCGAGATCCCTTTCTGCTGTTGTGCTGCTTAGGAAGTCATCTTACAGTCTGTACGTGTGTTGGCGATTCCTTCTCCCAAGGTGCAGTACCTTGAACTTATCTGTGTTAAACTGCATCCTGTTCTGCTCTGCCCACTTTTCCAACCTGTCCAATAATCATAAAAATGATCAGAATTATAAACATTTATAAAAAATTATCAGAATTCCTAGTAACATGATGTATGGCACCTCTTTTACTAAGTGTTTTTAATTAGGCATTTTACAATGGCAGCAAGCTTCTGAAGGGTGCCAATGACACCGTTAGGTAGGTAAGACTGAGTCTGATTCGTAGGAAGCTTGCTTATGACTTTTGTTCAATAAATCATGGTTGGACATTAGCATTCACCACTGACAGTTAACTTAGTATTCCCCACGCATTGTTGTTTGTAGCCAGTGATGACATGGTTTTCAGTCTCAGTTCATGAAGTTCACCAGTGGCTAAGAATCTAAATGATCAATACTGGCCAACAACACTTCTGTCTTCTCAAGTGTTACTCTGCTACCATAGGCACAGACAGCTCAGCCCTAATTTGAACAGTTTGCTCTGCAAAACAACTAAAAGTTTCATCACAGGAAGCATTTTCATTAGCAGTTGGTGGAGATGGCTCAGTTGAATCAGACAGGCAACCACTGAGAGAGAATGTGTTGCCTAGTAGTTTTTGGGTAGTGTGGTAAAGGATAATGGTCTGTTGTTTGCACAGCCACCCTTAATAATTCAATACAGTAATGCATTTTCATTCTTTTACTTGGATTTTGTGTAATAAGAATACTGTGCATTGAACATTCTTAGAGGTTTTTAAGACCCAGGTGGATAAAGCCTTAGCTGGGATGATGTAGTTGGGGACAGTCCTGTTTTGAGCAGGGCGTTGGACTAGATGACCTCCTGAGGTCCCTTTCAACCTAATTTTCTATGATTCTATGAACATACTATTTCTATTGGATGGGATTTAAAGAAGAATGACAACATAATTGAGCCCAACACCTACATTAACATTGAATAGGTTCCAAAGTGCAATAGAGATCATGAAATTTAAAATGCAAAACAAAACAGAAAATCTTGTTTTTTAACCTTTCTCTCCTCCAAAGAAAATCAGAGGCCAGATTCCTTATACAGTTGGAGTAATTCTTACATATTGCTAGGGATATACCTAAATTTCAATTTTGCAGGAACCACAAAGTCTGGGGTTGCCTGTGAAATCTGTGAACAAAAAACCTTAATAAAAATATTTTTTATTAAGTCTTCCCCACTGCCCCTCCTCCCTCTCAGGGCCTCTCCACCAATCAGTGCTGAGAGGCAGGGCCACTGCAAAATGCCAGTGAAATGCGCTCTTTGTGCCAGGACAGAGCTGCAAAAATGGCTTTGTCTTGCCGCGACTTAAGTTAGGTCCCTACTTATTGCCCTCTCTTCCAAAGGAAATGAATGAATCAGTCTTGTTGTCCTTGTTTATTGAAGAGATTGTGTTTGTTTCAGTGAGACTATTTGGTGTTAGTGAGGAATTCCAGTGTCAAGAGGAGTGGATACCTCAGATGAGGAATACAAATAAACTCTCATTACTCCAAATTTAGATAATTGTGTTTTTTTTCCCAAAGCTCTAATTTTGCGGTTCCATCTGAGTGAATAATAACATTTTCATGAAATATTTTGCATTGTTATCAGGTGAAAGTCCTGCTGGGAAAGGTTTTAGTGGATTATGCTGCCTCAGTGGGGTAGGGTCTTTTCACTTCATCTCAATACAAGGGTAAGAATGCCTCTTTGGAGAAGGTCTAGAGTATGGATTGAGCTATACAGAGGCAGGAACCTTTGAAGAAAGCAAGATGGGGAAAGCTTGAGTTGAATATTATCTTATTTTTTTCTTAATCGGATCCCAGAAGTGGTGGGTCTGTCTGCGTTCACTTTGTAGTATGATCAGACTTGTTTTTTAGAGTAGCCTGGAAAAAGCATAGTCTTGCATTCCTGTTTTGCATAATCTGATTGTAACCAAATTAGCTTCCTGGTTAGCTATCGCTGCCTTGTTTTAGCAACACTAAAGCATGCGTCCATACAATCTCAGCTAGCCTCTTGATGTGTGCTCCAGGTCACGGTTGAAACATTTCAGTATTTTGGTAAAATTGCTGTCATTCCTGGTGTTCTGTTTGTGCATAAAAAGAGAGTTTCCATCCACAGAGCTGTCAGCGTGTCACTTTTTGTGATAACACTAAAAAATGAGATTTTCTTTTTTAGTAATAGTGGAAGTTTGACTTAAAACCACAAAATACAGTAAAATCCCTGTTATCCAGCATTCTACTACCTGAAATACTCTATTAACCAGCACTGCACTACTGCCTCACTGCTGCTGCCACCGCCACCATCCACCACCCTGCGCTACCATGTGCAAGCTGCGTGCAACCACCCTGCACCACTGCCATCTCCCCCCACCCCCCACACCGCCACTGCGGTGCTGCATGGAAGTCCCCACCTTCCTCCCGCCTCTCCCCCCCAAACCAATATTTTTAGATATCTGGAATTTTTACGTAACCAGCCCCCCGGCATTCCCCACTTATTTAACAGATTTTACTGTATGATCAGTAGAAAACTAATGAAATATTAATTCAGTTAATAGAGTACAGAATTGGGACCTGGGAAATCTGGATTTTATTTGCAACTCTGATATTGATTTCCTGAATTACTTTTGCAAACTAAATCACTGGTAAGCTGAAGCAGAGAGTGGTCTCAGTCTGTAAAGAGGGAGAGTGAAAATTTAACTATCTCTAGAGGTCTAACTTGCTAATGCGTGCACAGTTGTTTGATGTTTTCCAGTGGAGGAAATACAGAAGAAGTCATAGAAATACATAGAAGTGGGGGCTATCTAATTATAAAGTTTTAACAAGTGTGTTAATGAAAATAATATACAAAATTGAATAGCTAGCATCATAGCTGATGTAGGTTGAACATGGGGAATGCTGCTTACTGTTAGGAAGCATGGGATTTACATAGTTTTATATATAATTAAACAGTAAGCACTGTCTTTAAAATTATGTGCACCAGTTTGTTTTAAAAGTGTTCAGGTTGCTACTGTTACATATCTTTAAAGAACAGAACTTGCTTGTCAGGTGCATCTAGCGAGACAGTTGGAAAGAACACACTAATGTATATTGGCTTGTTTCCCAAAGACTTAACCGGGAGAGAGCACCAGCACCCTTCATCATTATAGAAACAGGGAAGTGAGGATGTGGATTTCTATTGTGTGATGATTTATTGCATATATATTACTTAGCAAACCTGTATCTAACTCAGGGGTTAGGTTCTTAGATGTTTCATACTTCAGACTATATCTTAAGAGATGGTTTCTGAAATCTGTTCCAGCTGGATTGCATAATGTTCCTGCAGCAGCTGCTTACATGGCAAGTAACACTAGGGATATATTAAATACTTGTATAGCTGTCTTCAGTCATGGTCCTTTGGAATGAGAAAGAAAGTTTGTTTTCTGTAGGTCACTATTAATGGTTCTCTACACTGCCAGTTGTCCATGGGTCAGTCTGGGAACTGCCAGCCCAAGATGTTGTTACTAATCTGTACTGATTTTCTTTAATATTGCCACCTCACCACCATGATGTACCTACATGGGAATAGAAGAAATATGAAACCAGAATCATCTGTCTTTAGCATGTCCATCGCCGAGATTTATTTCAGTATAGAATTTATGAAGTTGTGAGTTAGAAATGTAAATAACTTTTAATGTATTTAAGTATCTAGTACTATTTGCTCAGACCTAGATACTTAAATACATTAAAAGTTATTTACATTTCTATGACTTAGATAATTAGGCTCATTCAGAACCACAAGAAGAGTATCTATAGATATCCATTTTTGCTTTTTCTATTTCTGTAGACACTTTATATAACGATGTATCCTGCAGTTTTTCTGTATGGCTATGTCAGAATTTTGCTTTGGTTGGGAACATTAGGACTGGACCCTCAACTCATTCTCTATGAATAAGCATGGGGTTCAGTAGCCAATTTTGAATTGTTTTTTGATATTACTATTATTCTCTTTTAGGAGAATTATGGGTTTGATAAGATAGAAGTGCGAGACAATGGAGATGGAATCAAAGCAGCAGATGTTCCAGTTATGGCAATTAAGCACTATACCTCAAAGATAAGTTGCCCTGAGGATCTTGAACACTTGACAACATATGGCTTCCGTGGGGAAGCCTTAGGATCAGTTTGCTGCATATCTGAGGTGAGAGGTGGATGGTATAATGCATTAAACTTTTTCTGCCAGTAACACCTGCAAAATTTAAATGCAGAGACTTAACATTGTGCCCTCATCTTCTTGGTAATGTGCTTGCTTTTGTTTGTTTTGTTTGTTTTAAACAGCATATTTTGACATTTTGTTTTTTCTGTTGTTTCTCTCTTCCCTTATAGCAATGTTGCAGGCCTTGGAAAAATCACTGATCTTACATTTAATTTAGAGCCACCTACTGGCTTCTTGGGCCAGTTTGGTAGCTTTTTGGCACTGCAGTTCATTCTCTCAGTTGGAGTTGGCAAGAGATGCCATCCTTGTAGTGTTTCTTTATCCTTTTGGTTCTAAGATATGGATATGTAATGCTTCAAAATTTTCTCACATCTCAGCCATCAGTGGTCTTTCTACTTATGTCAATGAAAAACAGTACCCATTCTGACTGAGATTTAATACCTGATATAAGCTCAATTTGAACATGTCTGAACATGAAAGAAGAGGTGGTGTTGCCAGAATTGCAGAACTATTGACTAGTGTAATTACAGTTTTCACTGAAAGGTCTGCTTTCCAACAAGGTGTGATCTGCATTTTGGGGTCCTCCTGGACTCCTTGTTGTTTCTTGTACTCAAATGACTACAGCTGCAGATAAACCCTTTTCCAGCTTTAAGAAGCCATGAGACTGCACCCTGTCCTGTCAGACTCTGACTTGGCTACATGCTGATCCACAAGTTTAACATTGCTTTGTTATCTGGGACTGAAATAGTTGACCATAAAAAAAGTCTGGTTCAAAACACAGCTTTTATTTTTTGTACTTGTGTAAACCATTAAGAGTGCATCATCCCATTGGTGACCTATGCTTTGAATTTCTTTCTGAATATTAAGTCAAACTCAAGCTTTCCTTCACTTCTTTCAAAGCCCTGCATGGACTAGGCCAAAGCTTCCTACAGGAAGATCATGATAGTTACTGTCCTTTGGAAAAGTGGACTCTCAGCTACAGGAATTGTGTTAAAAGGTGGAACTGCATGATCATTCCAACCCAGGTAGCCAGCCTTCCCTGCCACACACTTACATTTTCATTGATCTGCTTCTGCATATTGGCATAAGCTTCTATATGGATCCTAGAGAGAAGACCAGCAGGCTTTCCCTGTGCCTGAAAGTTTGTAAAGAACAGTTTTTCCAACTATTCAGTTAGTCTAATAAAAGAGATCACATTTACCCAAATAACCTTTTCTACAAATTTCACAGGCAGCTTCTGTGTAGCATGTGGCAGATCATAGAGGGAGTAGCGTGTACAGTGACAGATAGGACAGGCAGCAGAAAGCAGAGCACCAGATTGGGCAGGGAAGGGGATCCGAGTGGCATACAGGAGGAATAGGGGACATCCTTTTTGGCACACTTGCCAAAAAAGGTTGCACTAATTCATATACACTAAGCTGAGTTGGGTCCAGAATTTTTGTGGAAGATTCCCAAGGAAAAGGGATTCAGAAAATGTTGCTGTCTCAGTAGGCAGTTATATTCTGTATGGGTGATGCTAAGCCAATGTTTAGCTTGCAGGTAAAGCTAGTGGTGCAGGGACAGTAGATTGCTGGACGAGTTCTCCTCAAATGTGCAAACCAAGGTCCCATCTGTTTTGAACATTTAAAATCCCATTTATATTTCATATGAGAGGGGAGTTGGTTTTAGTGGATTAACTACTTCTGTCAGTAGTTATGTCAGTAACTAATCTTAGTCATTATATTAAATACTTCTGGTGATACTATTTGTACTCTGCTTACATTAATTGCCCACTGTAGTTTCAATTGATATACTTTATTTCCTGCCTGAATTGGTGTGTAGTCTTCCTGTTTCCTCTTAAATAGCTTGTTTTTTCTCTGTAGAGGTATGGCTTTACTCAGAATGATTTTTCTGTTATGTTAATGTGAACCTATAAAGAGCTTGGAGAATTTTTTTTAACTGTCTATAATAGTGCTCAGCCCCTGACTTTCAAGGCAAATCCAGCCTGCTGAGCCATAGTATCTGTCCTGCCAGACTCCTCATGGGTTGCACATTTTGGCAGTGGGGAATCAATGGGAATTGGCACTGCTACCCTTGCCCTGCTGCCAAATTCCCAACTCCTGTGCAGCTGGATCAGGAATGAGCCATGTCCTCTTCCCCCTACATGGCCAGATCAGGCCCGGGCCTCCCCTTTGTGTGGCCAGATTGGGCCCCATAGTACCTGCCAGATCCACCAGCTGGATCCAGACCACAGATGGAGAAGGCACTGCATATCCAGACTATGGGACAAAAAAGTTGAGTACCACTGATCAGTGGTTCTCAACCCATTTATACTTGAGGCACCTCTCACTGGACTCAAGGCACCTTCTGTACATTTTGTGAATTGAGTGGCACCCAATTCACAACACTTATTTATTACAATCCTTACCTCCTTACACAGGGGCTGGGCAGTAGGCGTAGGGATTGTCCAGGCAGAGATGAGCCTTAACCTGGTTTATCTGCTTATGTCCTCATTGTACCATTCAAGGGATCTGTCGGTAGCCCAGAGTGCCTGGCATCCTGGTTGAGAATCACTGGTCTCAGTGGAAGATGAAAGTTATCATCAGAACTTGAAGTTGATTTATAATTCCAGGTTTATTGAATTGTTGGATGTACTCTTGATTTTGTATGATAGAGCTTTGAATATCACCCAACTGCTTACGAAACACACTACCACTGAGCAATAGTGGCTATAGAAGATAAGATACTGTACTGTACTTTTTGATGGAAGCCATTGCATTCTGAAATTTCTTATGAAGAAACATTTAAGTAATCTTGTGATTAATATTTTGTGACTTCTCCCATGAAGTAAAGAAATTGGAAAATCTTCTGTTTTGTTGATTAAATAAACTGACTTTGAAAAGTAACTTTAGAAATACTGTATGAAAGGGCTACACTTCATGGAGTGGTACTTGTGCTTAAGAGAAAGAAGACATTTTTAATCACAGGGTAGAATAATTGATAAGGATGAATGTCCATGGAATAAATGTAAAAACATTTGACACAACTATATACAGGTTTTCTTATTAATAACTTGTACATTGAGTTATAACTTAATGCTGAGAATCATATCAAAGCAGATCTAAAGTCTTTAAACCATTATGGACTTTAGAGATTACTGATTAACTTGAAGTTCTTTTATTTTTAGGTTGTGATCACAACAAAGACCTCTGTAGATGACTTTAGCACTCAGTATTTTTTGGATAGCAGTGGGCATGTAGCTTCTCAAAAGCCTTCTCATCTTGGTCAAGGTAAGTTATGATTATTGCAGTATTGTTTATTTCTTCTTAAAATAATTTGGTCAGATTTGGATACTTTAACCTCTTCTTTTCCTATTTTGATGCCCATTTTGGCACCCAAAAATTAGTCAACCAGTTAGATATCTCTGCTAAAGAGAAATCAAAGTAAAATGCATGTAGTTAACCTGATTTCAGTTGATAATTTCAAAAAGCCTCATATCTCTTCTTCCTATGCAAAACCAATGGGGAGTTGAACTTGAAACTTAACTTGGAAAGGTTCTGTCAAGTTCCATGAGCTGAAAAGCATTTTACCCAGCATTTTTATACAGTTTACTACCCTCACTCAACCTTTCACATTAAAACATTAATGCAAGCTCTTTTCTGCCAGGGATGGTGGATAAAATTTTCTAACATGCGTAAGTGAGCCTGATTCTTAAAAGTCCCATTTTCCAAAAGGAAATTTGGTTATTACTTACTGTCT
Source organism: Alligator mississippiensis (assembly GCF_030867095.1). Classification (NCBI taxonomy): domain Eukaryota; kingdom Metazoa; phylum Chordata; order Crocodylia; family Alligatoridae; genus Alligator; species Alligator mississippiensis. The sequence goes on along the minus strand of NC_081827.1, from coordinate 198,512,831 downwards.
CTCTTTTGGAAATGGGTCTTAGAATTCAGCTACCTCAAGAAGCCTGTACTGCTGACTTGTTGAAGCACTTAAGGATATTTTCTGAGTTGCTCTGTGGATGCTACCTCCTGACCTGGAAGTACTGTAGCTGTGTTTGTGCCATGCTAACACTACTTACAGTTTGGAAGGCCACGTATGTGGCATATTTTGTGTATGTCACTGCCTCACAGGGTAAGTTTAGTAATAGAGACATATCCTTGGGCACTTTTGAGAATTCTTTTTGTGCAAAGTACCCAGCACCCTTTTGAAACCAAGTGCTTTGTTGGGATCTGAGCAAATTATTATACTCAGTCTGGCTGAGATTTTGTTCTGTCTCAAACTGGTTTAGGACTTACTAATGGAGATCAGAATTTCAGCCTGATATCAAACACAAATTACTCTTTAACATTTTCTTGGTTTCCATCTCTGACAGTAGTTTCAGTCTTTTAAGAGCTTTTTCATCAAGTTTTGTCTACATTACAAAGTTCTGCCAGTGTAACTATGTCAGCTAGAGCAACCTACCTGCTAGTGGCAAAGCACTGTAGCTGACAGTTCTGTAGAAACCCCCTCTCAGTATGGGCATAGCCCCATAGCAGAAGGATGCAGAGCTTCTGTCAATTTAAGGAGCTGGCCTACCTCTAGCAGCAGAGATGCCAGCAGGGATGTATCTTCATCAGGGGGCTTAGCTACATAGCCCTGTCACCGTAGTTATAGCAGTAGCATCCCCATTAGTGTACTGTAGCCATATGATGTGGATACAACTTATTTACACTGGTGTAATGTATTGGTTTGTACACTAGAATAACTAATATTCATATCTGGAGCAGACATGTGATTGACTCACTGGTTATAGCTGCATGCAGTAGTTGCTTTTTCAGTGCTTTGCCACCAGCTGGTAGGTTGCCTATAATAGGCTGCTTCCTTGAGTGAAGGGTTACCCGATTGTGAAATCCATCATAGCTGTACACACATAGCTCATGTACTGGTGTTAACTAGCCCTGGTATACAGTTGCTCATGACTTTCTGAGTCACAAGTAACTTTATTCCATAGTGGAGTGACTTGCTCTTGTGTAAACACCAGCATAAAGGCAGAATCCACTGGTTTAAATGTCTTGTGTGTCTGTACTTAGTCTTGTGAAGACATAGTTCACTAGCTTTTGTAGAGACAGTAAAAGAGTGGGACAGAGATTGTATGCAAGCCATCAAGGAGCTAGGTTTCTGCTTTGGTCTCTAACGTCAGCAATGATTCCCAGCCAGGATTTCATGGCACCCTGAGGTACCGCAACAATCTCTTAAGGTTGCTGTGGGGTACTGCTCAATATTTGCACTGTTTGATGTGCAAACACCTATTTACATATGATAGACAACCCCACAGATTTAAAATAGGAATTCCTACTGTCAAAAACCTTCTGACCTGTTGTGCTTTTTCTATGTCCTTTTGCAACAGAAGAATTGTTCTGTTATTTTTCTATAGTCAAAAAAGGAGTGGAAGCTAAGAGCTGGCATTTTCAGAGGGGTGCCTTCGGTTTAAGAAGGCTGAGAATTGCTGGACTAAGGCCGAGTTGCTCTCTCTTACCTAGTACAGGTGCGGGCAAAATATCCGGCTCCCCAGGCCCTTTCATCCAGCCTGTGATACCCACCAACTAATTGTACCCCGCCCAGTCCTTCTGCCCATGAGGGTGAGAGTGAGGCGCCCACATATACACACCCACCAACATACCCTATTGCGCCTTGCTCCCATGTTCATGGGCAGATGGCCCTGGCCCAGCTAGCACACAGCTTCCAGGCGAGGCTGCTGCTGCCATGGCTGCAGCTGCCAGGGGACTTACTTGGCTTCCCTGCATCCGACTCGCTCCAGGCAGCAGGTAGGGAAGCGGCAGGGACAGGAGCACAGAGCATGGGGCTGGGGCTGGTGGTACTGCGGAACCTGCACCCAAGGGGGTGATGGCAGCACAGGGCTCAGGTGGGTAGGGCATGTGTGTGAGAGAGGATGGAGGGTGCGGAGACCCCCCCTACACTATCCCATAACGTGCAGCCCCTGTCAACAGCAGGAGCAGCAGCAGGCAGGGGTGTTCAGGGTGCTTGTGCCCAGTACAGGCACTGCTGCTTGGCAGCATGTGGCTCTGGCCAGCGCTTGCACATCATGGCGAGGAGCATAGCCCTTGTGGGGAAGCAGGGTCTAGGGCTCTTTCCAGCGGAGTCCCAGGACCTGCGCAGCAGGGGGCGGGGAAGGCAGCTGGCTTCAGTGTTCAGCTTCCCCTGGTGGCGCGCAAGTGCAGTAGTTGGACACGTGCAGCAAGGAGCCCCGGCAATAAAGGCTGGCTGGCTGGGCTGCACTTCTCACCATAATGTTCAGTGCTGGCTGGAGCACCGTGCCACTGGGCTACAACACCTGCTCTGGGTACAAGTGTCCCTCCCTGCTGCTGCTGCTGGTGGGGGCTACGTGCCAAAGGGAGAATGTGTGGGGGGGGGACCATACCCCCACCCTCTCTCACCCCACAAATGCCACACACCCACACCCTGTCCCTGCAACCCCCCCACATACACTTCCAACACACCGTTCCTCATATCCCACTATGCACGCGTGCACTCACTCACTCACTCACTCACTCACTCACTCACTCACTCACTCACTCACTCACTCACTCACAGGTCCTAGCAGAAGTTAGATCAGTGTGGCACCTGGCTGCATGAGCTTCTGTAGGTACTAGCCACAGATTTGTGGAAAGGAGGAGTTTAGAATAGAGAACAATTTAAATACAATGAAAAAGACGGGGGAAGGGAATTCTGTGCAAAGCAAAAGGTTGTTTGAAAAGCGCAATGAGGATAAACAACCAAAGCAGTTAACACACTGAGGAATCTTTGATCTGATCATTTATATTTGGCTATGTGTTATATGACTGTCTTACCTAGGACTGATAATTGTGTGTGTGTGTGTGTGTGTGTGTGTGTGTGTATATATATATATATATATATATATATATATATATATATATATATATATATATATATATAAAAAAATATAAGAGATGTATTACTAATATTATTCATATTTATCCAGACTCATGTTATTCATTCTTTAGTGCTGAAGTTTCAAGTTTTAAGGTCGTGAACATCTGTTGCTCAGCAGACTGCCAACGCTGGTGTCAAAAAGGGATATTGGTACAGATAAAGGACATCACTACTATCTTGTGGTTTAGGCTTTTTTTAATAAATTGTACAGTATAACCTTGTAAATCTGGAATTATCAAAAATCTGGCATTTTTTAAAACTATACTCCATCGGGGAGTAGCGGCAGCCAGTCTTGGAGAAGCGGAGGGAGAAGCTTGCACACGGCGGCTGCTGCCATGGTCCACCACCTGTGCTGCTGCTCTGCATGTGGTCACTGCTCCAGGACCAGTCGCTGCTCCAGTTTCAAAAATCTGGAATTTTCAGATTTCTGGCAGGTGCTCGGTCCCAAGCATGCCAGATTCATTAGGTTATACTGTAGTATGAAAATCTTGCTACAAAGCTGCTTTCTTCTTAATTTGAGAAACAAAGGTAGATTGATTTAATATAGTGATTAATAAGAAACTTTGATTTAAATTTATTTATGTTAATCTCGTTTAGTATCTGCGCTCTGTCATAAAGAGCAGTTGCTTCTCGTTGGTTAGAAACCATTAGGATATGTTGACTTGCCACTTAAAGTGACTTTAATTTCAGTGTTTTACGTTTTTAAAATTTTTTTATGATAGAAAATAATGAATGAATTATTTACTAACTAATTAATAGTTTTACTTGTAATTTGTGTCCAGCCGCTTTAGAATAGATATTGAAATTCAATCAAAAAAGCAGAAATCCAAATATGTATTTTTAAAGTTTTATTTAACTACATGTGAAGGACACAGGAACAACATATATCAAATGTGTGTTGTTTTTATGACAGTTTGATTCACTATTTATTTAATAAGATATTGTCTGTAGTTAGCAAACTAAACTGATTGTGTCTTATCTAGGGTGGATTTGATTTAAAGCAAATCAATTTAAATCACTGGTCGGGAAGCATCTACTTTAATCATTGTTTTCTACAAAAAGTGTATTCTTATTGTTTGATATCCTCTATTCGTTTAATTTCTTGAAACTTTGCGCTTTTAGAGAGAGGTAAGGGCTTGACTGTCTATACAAACTTGCAGAGACAAGAGGGCTGATGGGTAGGTAGTCAGGTCTGTTATCTCTCATCGCCATATACTGGTGTTAACAAGGATGTTATGTCTAGGGACACAAATCCACAGATTGAGAACTGAAACTAAGCATCACAAAGATGCTTAATGGGATCTTCTATCCTGAGCACTGAGTCCCATTGGATAGTATGGTTTTCTTTAATCTTTACTAATCTATAGAAGAGCCTCTGGGAACCCCATAAGATTGGGTCCCTAATATAGCCCATGGCCTGTTGTGATCTATTTATAAAACTTTTCTAAAAGGTTACATGAATATATTGTCTCAAATAATATATAATTAGAAATTATAATCCCTGTTCCATGATGGTATCTTTGAGCTTTGACATATTTTAAATTAAAACTATCTTTATATAGGTGTTTTTTAAAAGTATTTTAACAAAAAAAAAAAGAAAAAACCAAAATACAATTAAGTAAAAAAGTCTGATTTAAATTTTAAAAAATCCAATTTTTTTAATTTAAACCACTCTGGTCTTATCACTATACCGTTCCAGTATTTTAGAATTAGTGATCTCTGCTTCTTAAACCTAATTTCAACTCTTAGATTTCTTAACTTTGAAGGATCTAGCTAGAAGGGCAGCTAAACTGAAAGAAAACATGAATTCTGCTTCAGCAAATCAGGCTACATTGTTGAAAGCAGGTTTATCACTTCAATAGGCTCTGGTTTCAGGAGTTTAATCATTGACTTTCTTCTGTTATAGGGTTTGACTTTCTTTAAAACTTCAGCAGCAAGTATACTTGAATATTATATTAAATTGAAATGATTGTAATAGGATTATAATGAATCTAACTCTATTTTGAGTTTTGGCTCTGGTTTTCAGAGCATTAAGTACCCACAACTGCAACTGAAATCCGAAGAGTGGTAGTTGCTCAGTTCTGAAACTCAGGCCCTGAGTAACTCAAGATGAAAATCCAAACTGTGGACACTTGCAGGTTGGGATCTTTATTTACCTGTGATTCTCCTCTCGGTGAAATATGGGATGATAATACTTAACCATCTTTGGAGGGGGAAAAGAAGTGTTGCTTAAAAAACTCACTTGAAAGGGAAAGTAACTCTGTGTGTAAGACTAGGCTTGATTGCCTGAGGCCCCTTTCCTAACCATGGCAAAATTATCAAGAAAATTGAGCATACGGATCATAGAAATTTCTGAATTTCCAAACACAACTTTTCTGCATTTGTATACTCAGTTGTTTTCTCGCTGGGTAATATCCTCATGGGTAGCATAATTTCTAAATCTAAAAATTTTGCAAAATTTCAGGACTATAGAGATCTGATATAGGCACCAGTGTTTGGCTGAGGGAATATGTGCCTGTGATTTAACGGTGGTGAATCTAATCTCCGGAAGCAGAGAAGGTATGGTCACAAGCTAGGTTTTTTTCTGTTTGAAAAGTAGTGCAAGACCTACACACATAAATGATGTGATGTATTAAAGGTAGCATTCTGTTAGTCTCTCTCTCTCTCTCTCTCTCTCTTTGTTTTGTATTTGTACTAGACCTTTGCTCTTTCTTTATACAAGAGTATCGCACTCTTCCTGGGCTGGATCCAAACCACAGGAGCTCTTCTTGGGAAAGATCTGTGGATCTGTGTTCAGGCAGCAGGCTGGGTCCAGCAATATACAGCTGCACAGAGCTGTATTCTGGCAGCACAGAGCTGGGGGAATGCAGCATTGAGGAGCCAGGACCGTGCAGGAACACAGAAATCTGCCTGTACAGTGGCACAGAGTTTGCGTGCACTAGTGCAGAACCATGTTCAGCTAGAGCTTTGTGCTTCTGCAAGCCACTGGCTCCTTGCCAGCACATGTTCCCATGCTGCCCTGCATGTCACTGTACACCCCAACTCTGCGGATCAGCTTGAGTTCTGCGCTGCCACCCGGATGCAGTTCTGTGCAACCGCACACTCCTGGCTCCATGCAACTGCTCAGTCATGCAGAGCTCTAGCTAGTTCTCAGTGCTAGGGACATGCAGAAGTGCAGAGCCAAGAGCATGTGCTTCTGGTAGCCTACCAGACTACCAGAGGGCCTGATGCAATGGTTCTGTGGGCCAGATCCAGACTGCGGGCGATATGTTTGCCCTGTTATACAGGATAGATAATCTTTCAGATTGGTTCTAGCACAAGCTACATTGTGTTTGTTTCCTGGTCCTGTCCAGTGTCACCTTAGATCAATTTTTTAAACTAATTTGAACTTTTAATTTTTTGTACCTATTTTTATATATTTCCATCAAATAATTATAGACATGTACAGAGAACCTAAGTCTCCTTTTTCTTTTGTCTGGTTATTTTCTATATCACGGGTAGGCAATCTTTTCCACCTATGGGGAAAGTGACCCATCTGGGGTCTGGAGTGGGTAGGCTGGTGCTAGGAGTCAGCTGCTGTTGTCACTCATCTCTGTAGTGACCTGGGGACAGGTGTCCAGAGCTGGAGCAGATCTGGCCCCTGACCTATAACCATGTTTATAGTGAGACAAGAATATATGTATTGCACTCTGTGTAATGCAGTTATAGAGCAAAAAACATTTAAATATCTCTGATATTTTTAGTGCTATAAAATATCTCTCGTGCTGTGTTCTTATTACCTGTACTTTACATTAGATTTCTTTTTTGGAAAGTAATTTAAGCTAAATTAAGTTACAGTCATTTTAATTTTGCGTAAGAGGATCTACATGGGAATTAGAAGTGATTTCATTTGATGAACTATTGCTGCCTTGAAAAAACACTTGTAGAACAATTGGATGCCTGCATTTGTAATGAGCCAGATTTCTAGTGTTGAAGCTCCAAATCCCACATTTCCAAGATAATCTAGAAGTTAGTGAATGTTAATTGTATTTGTAAACTTTGTAAAAATGCAAACATGAGCAGATTGTTTTATGTCATACTGGAATTAAGATGCTTCCTTATCATCTGCCTCTTGCCAAAAGACAGGTGATTGGAATTTCCCTGAGAAATTCCCTAAGTCTAAAATTAAGTTGAATCTTGTATACTAAAGATACATTGCAAAAAGAAGCTGACATCTCTGTAATAAAAACTTCAACACCTAATATATGAGGAAATTATTGGCAATGAATTTCCTTACTTCTCTGTGGCTTTAAATTTTCAGAAGTGAGCACGTGCCTATTAGGAATGGTGGAAAGAATGGCATGGCAGTGACAAAAAAAGATGGTAGGGGTGATGTGGGAAGGTGGCCTTAAAAGGAAACCAGTTGCTTCTAAGGACCTTGTCACATGGGACACTTAACATTTTATTTAGATTGTAGTAAGGATTACCGTGCTGTATTAAAATTAAGAACATGTTCTGTCACATGGTAACATTTACTGCAGGAATGGGCAAAATACAACCGGAGAGACTTTGTCTGGCCCACAGCAGGTCCCTTGGTCCCACCTGGCCCAGCCATGGTCTGGCCTGTGGTGTGTCCCAATGCCCTTTGGGCACATGGCGGGGTTGGTGCAACTCCACAGCTGGACCACCTGGTGGCTGCAGCAAGAAGGCCTGACAGCAGTGAAGGGGAGGGCAGCTTTTCCCTCACACCAAGCAGCAGCTTCTGCCCAGCCACTGCTGCTGCTCAGCACAGATGGGAAGTCCAGAGCAGGCGTGGGACGGGCCAGGGCCAGGGCTGTGTATGCAGGTTCTGGCTGGTCTGCTCTGGCTGGGGCAAGTCCAGGGCAGGTGCATAGCAAGCTGGGGTCAGGGCTAGGTCTGCACACTGTTGGCAGTAGTGGGAAGGAGCCACAAGGCATATGGGCTCCAGGCTGTTGTGGGGCAGGGGCGGAGGAGGGAAAGAAATGCTGCTAACCAGCCCACCTATGTAGCCCATGGGCTCAAATAATTGCCCGCTTCTGGGTTACTGCAGTCTCACCTTGTTTTGGCTTGAACTCAGCTGTGTTGATTGTTAGTCTTGTACCAGCTCTGGTGCAGTCCTGGGGCTAGGATAGACAACCAGTTGATTGTCAGCTTCAGCCACTGCACTGCACTAGAGTCTTGAACCAGCTCCAGTGCATTCCCAGCCCTGAAACCAACAGTTCCTAATGCTTTTCCTCCAGCCCCACTGAAAAGCATAAAATTAAGTTGAATCTGGTACAAAAAGATACATGCCAAAAAGAAGCTGAACTCTGTAATAAAAACAGACCACAATTTTTGGGGGGGTTCCTCTTTTTCCAGGCTGCAACTGATACATGGACATGTTACGGCATTTATTAGCATCCCAAATAAATCAGAAAAATGAGTCATATAATGAGAGATCCTACTTATAAGTTATAATTTGTTTGTACCTCCTTCAATTTTCACCTTTCCTGCATTAGGGCCTGATCCTATTTTAACTAACTTAATCACAATTTTTTTTTTTTTTAAATCTAGTTGAGTCAGATCAGGCATATTAGACCACAGATGTGTTGCACATTGTCACGAGAGTGTTTATTTTTCAATGTGAGGGGAAAGATGGCTCTTGGGAAGATCAATAAACAAAAAGTAATTTTTCTAGCAGTAAATCTGCATCCTGGACCTCCTTTTCTATGTTTGGGTATAGTTCCCATGTCTGAAATATGACATTGTAGCTTTGACTTCCTTATTTAACAACTTGTTTTTAAAATGATTGCCAGTGTCTATCCAACTCGGGGGGCATGAGAGATATTGCTCACAGAACCCTATCATTCAGCTCCTGGTGCTGACCTTGGGTCTTGGAGTTGACCCACACCATGTGGCATGTGCAGGTCCTGGGGTCCACACTGCACACTCCAGCCAGCTTGGAACTTTCATGTACATCGCTCCTGCCTAAACCAGCCCAGGACCCGCCCCATATGCAGCACCCACTCTGGACAGTGCAGGGCAGGTGCCACATGCAGCACAGGTCCCGAACTAGCTGGGGTGTGCAGCACAGGTCCTGAATCAGTAGGAATGGGTGCTGCATGCACTAGATTCAGCATGTGGCAGGGCAGGACCATGGGCCTAATCCAGCTACACAGCTGGCCTTGTGCCATTCATCTGGCCTCTGGACTGGCCCTGTGCCACTCTTCTGACCTATAAGGCCAGAGGAGTTTGACATCTCTGGTCTAATGTACTGTTTCTTGACTTGACTCACATCATCTCCTAGTCTTCCTTCTACTTCTTTCTCCTTGAGTGCATTCAGAAATCTTCTGCTAAGATTTTGTTTCTTGTCTGCCTTTTTGACTCATTACTTTGACTTCAAATTTCTCCATTTTTCTTCATCCTGTAAGTACCAAAGTGTTACTTGGGTACTTTAAAGGCTGAATAACAGCTCTGAACAATGATAACATTTCTAGCATTATGTCCATTATTAAACTGAGAACATGTCATTACCTTAAGGAAAGATGGATCTTGGATGGTATAAATACCAAGTGGTTGTTTCTCTGATTCATTTCTCCAAGCTGATGAATCTGAAATAAAGGATATAAAATATTTTAATAGCCCTTTAAAATGTAGACCTGTCCTGAACTCAGACAAAATGTTTGATAGCTTTAGGACCAAATTAATGTTTTTATGTGGGAGGTGGAGAATTTGATATACCACATGAGCTGGTTGCTAGAGGCAACATGCCTGTAGGACCAAGAGAATCCTGTGAGCTTCCCTGACATGATGGGTAGTATGTATTTGTTAGAAGTTCTTGTGGTACACTTGTACAAAAGTAGAGTCTGCTCTCTCCTTATAGTTAAGATTAGAGGTAAAGTGTAGAGGTGGCTACTCTCCCAGATAAAACCAGGCATGTACTACAGTTTGAGGAATTCTAATGATCTAGCAGCACTAGCTGTTATATTCTTGTTACCTCCTTCAGGGAAATTGCAGGAGAGGAAAGAAGCTATTTCTTGTTCCTTACCATGCTAGAATACATTTGTTGAAGCAGTCAGTGCATCTGCACATGCAAATAATGTAACTGAATAAACTCCAGCACAATTTGAGCTGGAGTAATCTAATCCCGATGTCACGGTGTACAGGCGCATTTAAGCGCAGTCATTTACTCTACTGTCTACTCTATAGTACCTGCGTCTGATGGGACTATCCTACACTGGAGTAAATTAATCTATTGTGCCCTAATCATGTCACATGTATAGACAGTGATGTTTTACCATGCAGTAAATTAGTCTACTGTGCAGTAAAGCATATGTGTCAATGTGCCCACTAAGGGCCATATCCAGTAAAAGTTAGGTGCTATAATGTCTAACTTTTTAGGTGTCTACCCTCGGAAGTGGACTCCAGACTTCCAGTGAAACTCCTAAGCTTGCTACACTGTGCATGGGTGGAGGATTAAGCCCCCTTGAATGGGATCTAAAATATTGATTATTCTCAATATGTAGCTGCTATCTAGTAGGGAAATGAGAACCACAGTGAGTTTTAAATAAAAAACCTCGAGTTGGTGGCAGTAGAGCAGGGTCGTTCAGAATTGCAGCTTTGAAATCAGGGACGTGAATTCTGCCTGTGCCTTTTTTGGATCTGGCATCAGTGCTTTTTACTGAGGGCCTGATCTGAAGCCCATGGAAATCTACTGACTCAAATCAACCTTGGTGGACTTTGCATAAGGGCGATGCTGCCTTTTGTCTTTCTTAGAATAGTGGAATGACTCCTGTTGAAATACAAGTTCTCCAGTCTCTACTCTATTTATCTTTTCTTTACATAAGATAAAACTGTGTACTTACAAACTGTATTTTGTATAATTATACTTGATTGCATTAAATAGGCCAGTAGTCTTTCCTGTCAGTTAACATAATATATACAAGGTATTCAGGGCAGGAAACATTGTTATGTTTGTACAGTGCCCAGCACGACGTATTTCTGTCCTGTAGGTGTCACCACAGCATAAATAATGATTAAGTGTTGTAACAAAGATTTATTTCCTCATCCACTTGGATACATCAGGCTGAGTATCTAGATCTGTTGTATACTACAGTAATGAAAGTTACATTTACCATGCATTGAAAGATCCTTTAGTTTGATTTAGGAGTTGATCCTTATTACTATCAGCATGTATGAAAAAAAGCTTCACACTGAAATCAAAACCACACCTTTATATATTACAACTATAAATGGCTGACTTTGTAAGCTGATATAGTACATGCATCATAAATTATACCAGGGAGCATTTGGCATGCCTGGAATTTAATCAGGGTGCTCATTGAGTGAGCTAAACTGAGAGAGGAGAGCAGTTAAATCTTAAGAATTTTCTTGTAAAAGATGATAGTGCCTCCTCCAGTTTGCTAGTTAATATTTTAGAAGGCATAGACATTTTTAGACTTTCCTAACCTTAGCAAATTTTTACTCTATCTGAATTGGGTATAAAAGTCCTTAGTCTTGTCATCCTCCTCAAACAAGAGAGCTTATTGCCGTGACCTGCTGGAAAAAAAAAAGCATAAATCTTCATAGAGGAATAATGGGGAAGTGCTTCCTCTTACAATATTTATAAAAATAGTGCTGATTCATGGTTTATATGTTTTTTATCCAAATGACTCAATTGGTGACAGTTCTCAGGCAGTAGCTTAAAGCAAGGGTGGTTCAAAGAGGCATGAGCTTTTGCAGACAGCCTACTTTGTCAAACTTGGTGTGTTCAATAAATAGATCAGCAGCTTCTGAAAGAGGCTTTTCACTAGCTTGAACTTTTATGGAATTAAATACAATATTGCTCCTTCCTTCTGTTTGGTGCTTAATCACTTATTTCTCTTTTTTCCTGCTTAAATGAATTTGGGTATTAACTAGTATTTCCTTGCTGGCTTTTAGATGCCCCTGTAATGACTTGTGCATCAGGAAAAAGTGTATGGGCTCTCCTCATCTTAGCTTATTATAGGCAGAAAGTTAGGGAGAGATTTATTACAGTATTATACTCAATGTTGGAGGTTAATGGACCTGCATTACAACAGATTCAGCACAGTTAATTTTTAAGCTTAGTTTAGTGGTGCCTACTAGTAACAGACAGACAGATCAGCCTGCCTCCCTCCTAGTTACAAAATAAAATTGAATTTGCAAATCCTTGCAGTTTGAAAGAAAGAGAAAATGTGTAACTTCTATGTCAAGTAGTTTAAGCAAAACTCTGGATGAAGGAAAAGACCAGCTTGCACATCTGTGAAATCTAACAAAGCAGCTGTAAAATTGATGTTAATTTAGCAGTATATTTTTTCCTTTCAGGCATGCACCATTCTAATTAACATTAAGAATTATGTGCATTCAGCTATTGGGAAGAATAGCCTCTTTCAGCAGAAGTGTGGCTTTCTTCACAACCAGGTAATCATATACTTCTAACATTAACTTTACCCATTTCTTTCATTTCTTGTTTACAGGTACAACAGTAACTGTCCTGAAGCTGTTTAAGAATCTTCCAGTAAGAAAACAATTTTATTCAACAGCTAAAAAATGTAAGGATGAACTAAAAAAAATTCAAGATCTTCTAATGGCATATGGCATTATAAAACCAGAACTTCGGATAATCTTAACACATAACAAGGTAAATGTTGCATACCCTGTGCTGACTATCGTAAGTCTATGATGATTTTGTGCTGGTAAGAATTTGCTAAAATTATGGAGCAGGAATCTGAACTTCATCCTTATTCTGAATTTGCATGCTTATGATGACTTAAATATTAGATGTTTATGGTCATGCTTTTAAAGGAGTCTCAGCTATACCTCCTGATTTATCAAATCAAACCTGATTTGAAGTATATGAAGCTGGTTGGTAACTCTGTGGTTTCTCTTATTTGTTGGATATCAACATGCTTGGTGCTCTTCAAAATGAAGGCAGGACCCTGCCTGCCTCCATCTTGCTTAATAAAGGTCTGATACGTTGGTATTTGAGGTTAATGGAAAAGCTTCTACTGAAATGGACCCTAAGTAGATGGAGACATCTGTACTTACAAGTTATTAGTATTCAGGCAGCTGAGCTGTATTAGGTTAACATAGGAATGATATAGTCTTTCCTGCCTAGACCTGTATATAGACTTCACAATTGTGCATCTCAAGAGAGATGTTTTACGTGTGTAAAATCAGACTAAAAAGATATCATTATAGCTTTGTGGTCTTCTATAGAGTTAATCCTGATTTACATCAGGTATAAAGTTAGAGCAGGGATGGTCAACCTGTGGCATGAATGCCACAAGTGGCATGGGCAGCCTCTGTCTGTGGCATGTAGCAGATCAGCAAGGGGAGCAGGCAGTAGATACAGCAGGAAACAGGACAGGGAGCAGGAAGTGGAGCAGCAAATAGAGTCATGGAAAAGGGCTAAGTTGCACTTGGGGAGGGTACAGGGCTAATTTGTGGCATGCTGTCAAACAGATTGGCCCCACTGAAGCAGAGCAAAATCAAAGCCAGTGGATCCAATCATCATATCTGAGTGAGCTAATGGTCAATCTGCCTGGTTTTATAAGATCATAGGAAAGTAGGGCTGGAAGGGACTTTGCAAGGTCATCTAGTCCAGCCCCTGCTCAAGGCAGATTCATCTCTGAGTTAAACCATCCCAGCCAAGTTTTTGTCTAACCTGCTTTTGAAAGTTTCCAAGAACGGAGATTCTGCAACTTCTCTGCGTAGCCTGTTTCAATGCTTGATCACCCTCAGAGTCAGAAAGTTGATTTAGAGAAAATGGTAAACTGAATTATGTTTACAAAATGTTCATGCTACCACAGAAAATAAAGTGGCACCTAATGGCCAAATAAATTATTCCTTTAGTAGTTCTGTGACTTTATGAATGCACTCAGATGACTAGACTTAAAGCCATGCAGTGTATTCATCATTTTAAAACTTACATGGTTTATCTTGCAACTCCCTGATCTTCTATATCAGATGCTCAACCTCAGACCAAATTAGGCCTGCAGACCATGACATCTGGTCTGTGGGGCTCCTCACAGGTTGGGAAATTTGGTGGTAGGGGAGCAGTGGCAATTAATAATGCCACCTCTCCTCCACTGCCAAATTCTCCAGCCCTGCAGGACTGGAATGGGTCGTGGCCACACCTCTTTCCCTTCCACAGCCACGTTGGGGTCCACGCACCTGGATTGGGCCTCCACCACATCTCTCCGACATGCTGGATTGGGCTCACTGACTGGATCCCACCTGTGGATGAACTGGGCACTGCCCATCCAGACCATGCCACTGCCCATCCGGGTGAAAAGGTTCAACACCACTGTTCTATACATTAGCTTGCTTCTTGTTAGACCTAGTCTCCGTATCCTTTCGACTGGTTCAAATTCAAAAGTACAACATTGGCATGACCGAAGTACTGCTGAAATTTAAGGGTGCCTGTACACGTGCTGGGAGGCTACTCTGATGCTCTGTAATTTATTGCGCATTGGAGCAGACTCAATAGTCTGCTGGATTGTGCTAATTAGTGCACTCCAGCCAGCCTCCATGTTTCATGTATCAGCGTCCCCACGCTTCAGAATGACAGCAGGGGCACTTTATAGAAAGCTCATTCAAACTATAGTTAAAGTGCCCTTGCCACCATTTTTGAAGTGCAGGGATGCTGATACATGAGACACTCTGGATGCTTTAATTAGAGCAGCTTTTGGAGCTGCTCTAATTAAAGCGCCCCCTGTCACCCTTGGAGTGCATGTAAAAACACCCTTTACATGCAAACATTTAAGAATTTGTTAAGAACAGAGAGGAGTTGTTATAGTCTATGGCTAGGGCTTCTAGGTGCATTAGTAATCCATGTAAAACTACTACTAGAGTGCTCAAAGTATCTGATAGGATTTTATGTCATTGCAGATGGTTCTTTCATATGTCTTCATCTCTGACTTAGATGCAGGTTGTTATGACTTAATTCTTCTTTGTCTCTTTCTTTTTCCTCAAACTCTGCCAAGTCTTTCTCCACTATATTTTAATGCAAGCCATTTGTTCTTACTGGTAACCTTGAATGCATCTCTTCCTTATACTATTCTTTTTTTCTGGACATGAATACAGGAAATATCACTGTGTTTAAGTTTCCTTAACAGTCACATTTATTGTGGTGTTATATTGTCTGGTGTCCCTCAGCTAGTATGACGGTAGCCACAGTCAAAACCTTCCTCATGCTAAAGCTTGCCACAGCAAATTAAACATTTTATATTTTTATTAGAGGGGGAAAAAAATACCTTGAAAATATTTTTATCTTTCTCCCTGCTCAAATTTAGATTTTAAAAGACTTTAGTCCTTAGTTTGGTTGTTTTAAAGGCTTGTGATCCTTAGAATAAAGTTGTGGGTTTTGGTATTTTTTGTTGCTTATGGGAAT
This sequence comes from Alligator mississippiensis, assembly GCF_030867095.1. NCBI lineage: Eukaryota > Metazoa > Chordata > Crocodylia > Alligatoridae > Alligator > Alligator mississippiensis. Next base: position 198,497,407 of record NC_081827.1, on the reverse strand, counting down.
CTCACAATTAAGAGAGCTAGTTACTTTTTAAAAAATCAGGAAGTTGTTTTTTGGGTTTTTTTAAAAATCTTATGCTGAAAATTTCTCCAATCTATTGGCTTGGGAAAGAAGTGGTTTTTTATATAAATATAAAAATGTTTCATGGCTTGTAATACTTAAAAATGTGATTCTGCTTTTGAAACTGACTGTAAAAAATGCAGGTTTTGTTTGTTGCCACTCACTCTTCTCCAAACTGGATGTACTTATCTGAAAAATAAGAAGACATTTTTCAACCTGTCAATCATGTCAGTTTGCACTGGGCTCTAAGTGCGCTGCATCATTACCAGAAATGGTATTTCTGCAGACTAGTTACACTTCTGCAACTCTGTTCTGAAGCTCCATCATCATACTATGTTCTCTGGGGTACCAGTGAACTCGTATTGATCTTTGTTAGGTTTTAACAGCTGCAAATTTGTATGTCTAAACCATTGTTTTGCTGAGGGACAAGTAGGATTAGATTCTAACTTTTGTCTATTTTTGTTGGCTTTGCACAACAGAAGCAAACTACATTAATGTTTGTTTTGCCTACAGAAGTTACTCATAAAGCGCACAGACAGATTTGTTAAGTAAGAAGGTGCCATTTTTACAGTCAGTTTTTAGAACAGAACTCTATCTCAAAGCTTTGAAAAAAATAGAACTTTAGGTGGGGGAGGAGAGAGAGAAGAATTCTGAAGATGGGGAGGGCAGAAATAGTAAGAAAATGTTGAGCATACAGTGTAGTTAATAGAAAATCAGTAGGATCCTGTAGATAAAGAATTGGGATAGAGGGAAAATATTCACCATTAGTACTTAATTTGGTTCCTTTGATCACATTCTACATAACTTGAATAATGATCATGTGTCTGCTTGAATAATGATCGTGATAGTCCTTCAAATCCAGTCTCTTTAAATTGGAATGTGGCAATGTTGGTGTGTTTAAAATATTTCATGATCTAAAACATGAAGATTTAGAAGCCTAGCTTGCTCAGTTGGTAGACTTGGGACCATTTTATGTTTGCAAAGACAGTAATGGCCAAATGATCTTCTCATACAAGAGCTGCTTGATGCTTCTTAAATGGTGGTCTCAGTCCAGTTCCTTGTGAACAAATATCTCTAACTGCATACCAGCTGTTTCAGGAAAGCTATCAAAACTGAATTATCTTGGCCTTTCCTAAAGACTGATTGATCTTCTTATCCTCAGAGGTAATCGCCACAGTGCAGGACTCTTGCACTCTGTGTAATATGAAATAGTAGTAAACCATCACTGCTGCTACTTGCACTCTGTACTTGCTCTAAGAATACAAGTGACATTGATTTTTTGGGGCTGTCTATCTTGTGTCTTCTCCCAAGCTATAAATTTATGTAAAATAAAAATGAAAATAGGAAAGGAAAATCAAAGCTGCTTACAGATTTTTCAACACAAGGGGTCACTCATCAGCTGTGGCTCACTGCATATTTGTACAGTATTGAAATTAGTCTGAATACAGGTTTTATTTTGTTCTTCACTTTGTATTCCTTTTGCTGCCTGATTTCACTCTAGCTTTTAGAGGTTCTTCTGAATTCTTACGTGTAAAAGCTTTCAGGTTTTCTACCTGCAGACTCTCTTACAACAATACTACTGTGCATGGAGGCTAAAGAATAGCACTACCACAAAACTAACTTAATCCAGATGAATAGATTTGTCTCCCTTGTGTTGTTTCTACGAGATGACTGTGCACTAGAAAGGTACTCTAGCATGTATTATTTGCTGTAAGTATTTTAGGTTATTAATGTGTTTGCTTGAAGTACCCAAGAATAAGAATAGACAACAGTTTAGGATACCAGTAATTCTCATGGAATATGTGTCTTTATGGATAAGATAATATAGTAAATGTGTACATGTAACAATTCAAAGCGAGACCTATGCCGGTCTGATTTTTAAAGGCCTGCTTCCAACCCACACCCGATATTATACAAACAAACCTGAACCCACAGCTCGAATTAGTAAGTCTTCTTACCCGTGGACTGACCCGACCTGCTTTAGACAAACCCGCGACCCGACACACACTGCTGACAGACATGAAAAAAGAAAACCATGCTTTTTCTGGAAGCAGCAGCATGTTAATTCAACCCGGCTCCACAGCATATGTATAGATTGGGTGTTTCAGCTAGGCTTCTTGGTGATTTTATCTAATAGCTGATTCAGTCTATTCAGTCAGCTATTAGATAAAAGCACCAAAACCCCCCTGCTATAGCACCTGATCTATACAGCTGTTGGGCGAGCCCCGTCAAACTGATGCAGTACCTCTTCTGGGCATGCGTTAGGGAACTGCTGACAGATGTGAATAAAAAACAAACCCCGAAATGTGCTTTACCAGAAGAAGCAGCGCGTTGGTGTTCACAATGGCTGTGAAGGAGACATAGATTTCATAGACATTAGAGGCTCACAAGATTGAGTCCAAAATGTGAAGTAGTTCACATACCCAACCAAACCCTGTTGCAGCCAAAGTGATGGGGGGGGGGAAGGGAGCAGTGGCTGGGTGAGAGCCGGAGGGCTGGAACTTAACCCCTCGTAGGTGGCACGTGGCCTACGGGTTGCAAGTTGGACAGCCCTCATCTAATGTATTGCATTGCAGGGTACCAAGAAAATGAATGGTAAAAACAGTACAAACCAAGGAAAGCCTTTAACGAAAGGCCATCACTGAGTAAGAAATGAAGGAAAGTGAGAACTCTAGCTTTTACCTCAGTGTGGGTGTAGTGTGCATAGAGTCCAAAACATTTAAAAGTAAATGTCTAAGGTTAGGTATTTAAATATATTTAGCTACCTGCTCACATGGCAGGTGCTGAGCATATTTGAAAATCAGGGTTTGTATTCTACCACCTAAAGGATTTCAGTCTTTAAGCGCACCAGTTGGAATCCCCACAGACTCCAAAACAGCGATCCTCAACCAAGTGCCATGAGGTCCTTGTAAGGGTGTCACAGGGTGTCATGCAGTATTAGGATCGTTACGTGGGATAACAACTACACGATTTATAAAATAAACCCGGAGATTTCAAATAGGAGATTTCAAATCCACAGCATCAAAAATATTCTGACCTGTTGTCGTCTTTCTATGCTCTTTACAACAGATGAATTGCTGTATTATTTTTCCATAATCAAAAGAGTGAAAGCTAAGAGCTGGTATTTTCTCAGAAGTATTTTGAGTTTATTGTGAGGGTGTCTTGAGTATAAAAAGGTAGAGAACTACTGCTATAGAGCATGTTGTTGTGTTACCACTTACTAAACAGTGGGTACTGTGTTACTTTTGAAGAAGCTTTCCAGAATGTATTTTCACCTTTAGGCAGTCTAGTTTGACTTGTCATACTGGTTTCTTAGTTTATATGAAGAAATAACAGCTCTTCCTGCCTTTAGCTTATTTTGTAGTAAAGTAAGGAAAAATATATATATATATATCTTCTTACTCTTCCTGGCATTTATTTCTGTAGTATTTTTATAAATTACTTTCAGAAATAGGGAGTACTTGGCTGCTTTTGTTTCTGTTCAAAATGTTTTGTTTTCATTAGTAATAAATAATGAAACACTTTGCAGGTCAGCCCTTGAAGTACTATAGCTATTTTGACAACTTGGATTAGTTAGTGCTCCTTTTTATGAAGGTTTATCCTGCCAAGACATTCTTTGAATACTGATAATGTTGATCTTCTTGCCAGTTTGGTTATGTTAGAAAGAGGTATTTTTCTTCTTTCATCACCATGTTCCTTGAAAGCATATTGAATAATGAGACAGCCGAATGGGAATAATTTACAAGAGGATTCAGCGAGTTTATTTAAAGTTAAAATTATCTGGAGAAGCACTAGGAATGTTCCAGAGTTAGCTACCGTTGTTTAAACAGTGTTAAACTCTTTCACCCGAAATGCTGTGTTCCAGCCACCTGTAATTTCCTGTTATAATTGACTTGTTAAAAGGAGGCTGTCCCTTGGAATTGTAGCTTTCTCGTAATCATTGCATCTAAAAGCAGTGCCAGGTTCTTCTTGGCCATTTTAAAAACCGTAACCTCTAGTTAAATTATTAATATGCTTGGGAAATATTTGTATTCAATGAGGCTTAGCGTTTGTGAAATTCCTTAACTTGTTGAAAGGAAGGCAATATGTATAGGTCATAATGAGTATTTCATTCCAGGCATCTGTTCCCCCTCCTGTCCCCCACAACTTCTAAAAATGAGAGAGTTGCATTTTAGGCTCTTGTTTTAGATGCAGCACTATTGGTAACATTTATTGAGATGTTGTTTCCTATAAGCTCCGTTGCCCCGCAGAAATGTTTTGGAAGCAGAACCAAGCAGCAAGGGAGTGCAGCTAGAGCTGTGATACCCTGAGGCTGGAAGGTAATCTTTAAGCAAAGGGTCGAAGAGATGACCCTGCTCCCAAACACAGCTTAGTAAGTGAATGGGGTTGGGAATCAAACTGCTTTGTAAGGGAGCAATCAGTTGGAGTATCAGGGCAATAGGTATCACTTCGCATAATATCACTTGTGTCATGCCTAGTCTTCTTTCTGGATCTTGCACCAAGTAAACTTCAACCATACCTAAATCTAGGGCCACAAAATACAGATTTTCTAACTTTACCAATTCCTGTATTAGAGAAACCTGCCTAAAGAATCAGATTAGTTCTTTATATTTTTAAAATACAACAGTCAGCAGTTTGGTCCCAGATAGTTTAAAGCCTAACTTTGTGTTGATTTCTGGAGGTTGGGGGAGTGGGAGCCAAGAGAGAAATTTGAACTCTGTGTGCCTTATCTGGAAAATTCATGTTTTTGGTGTCTCCTTATCTGGCAGCGAGCTTTATGATAGCTTTACACAAATACTGTTGTCCAAATAATGCCTTAGTTTCCTACTGTTCATCCTGATACAGTATAAGGCGTATAAACCTGGAAGTCCCTCCTTTGAGTCCAGAATTGTCCAGAATAGTCTTTAGTGCTTAACTTCTGGCAGAGAGTCCATAACCCTAGTTAAAAATACTTATTCTTTTTAATTAGTTTAAATTTTTCTGAGGTCTTTGCCTCAATGACATCATCCTATGGCAATTAATTTCCACAATCTAAAGATGCAGTATGAGGGGAAATTATTTCCTTTTATTAGGTTTGATTTTGCTGCTCTCAGTTCCATTGCAAGAACTCTAATTCTCATATTATACAAGTTAGGGCTAGATTTTTAAAAGTATTTAGGCACCAAACTCATTGATTTGTCTAAATACCATTTAAAGTCTGATTATTGGTGAATGAAAGTCCTTCATCTGTCATTTTAGTGTTTATTTTGAATATTTTCATCGTGACTCCTTTCTAAGATTAACTGTAAATTTTCAAAGTTCAAGGCTTCTTTGCAGTCTTGTTGCCTGTCTCTGTGTCTTCTAATTCTGCAGTTGCTTTTCATTTTTTTGAGATGGGGTAACCACAATTGAATCCAGTATTGCAGATGAGGAAAAGCTATTTATTTTAATAATACTGTTATAGTGTTTTTATATATTCTATTCCATTCCTTTCTTTGTGCATTTGATCATTTTTGTTCACTTTTTCAGTTTCTTCCCTGTGTTATATTGAAACCTCCATTTAGCAAACCACAATACTACCTAGTCTTTTTTCCTGTATTGATAAAGTCAGTTTTACACAATCTTGAACTAAGCTCCAAAACATGAGTCTAACAATGTTGAATTAGGCTTCTAATAATAATAGCCTCAAAGAATACAGTGGAATTATGATGAGTGGGTGTTCATAAACTTAATGTTTGGCTGAATTTGATATTTAAAATATATTATTTTCTCAGGACAAATGACAATGTAATTATACTAGCACAACAATAGGAATGCAACTGTTAATTGGACCACATATTTAGAATTCCTGTTTAGTAAAATTGGCTCTTCCAAAGGTGCAGTTTACTGCTTTATTTTTCTCAATATTTTTGTTTTGCTTTTTGTTATAATGAAGGTACGTACATCTGTCATTTTAACGGCTATCAGAGTAATAGCTTTGAATCACAAGCTTTTCAAAGTTCTGTATACTTTGGGAAAAACTCCCATTGACTTCAGTATGCTTTGGACAGGCAGTAGAGAAGTAAAAGTGGGGAATTGGTGCCTTATGGTTGGAATTTTTCTTTTGAGAAGCAGATCTTTTGTGTGTGCGCTTGTAGATTTGTGATCTTCTTCATGCATAAAATCCTTCTAGAAGCACTTTAAGGCTGAAGCATTCTTCAAGATAAAAGTAGGAGAGTTCAGGAACCTAGCTACAGTATGGTGATCCCACAAACTCTACATTTTGTCCTCAGTTTCCAACTTACTGTTCTTTTTAATTCAGAGAGAATTCAGGTTTTGTAAAGGTGCTTTATTTGAAGTATTACAAACTGCATACCGACAGAAGTGACACATCCTCTACACTTGCAATATAGGCTTTCTTAGTACTGTCCAGCCAGTGCTCTGCAGTCCTGACCTGGAGAGTAATTTAGTTTTTATGTTCATTCACTCTTAAGTATATTTGCAGGATAGGCAGAGAGCTAATTATGGTGTTTTTTTGTGAAGTGGACACCTGTCCACAAGAACATGTACTGAGACTATCAACTCATTTTACATCAGCAACTGAACAGCTGTCAGATGGTAACAACTTTCGATCACCACCAACCTGGGCTGAATTTGAACTGGTGACCTAGAGGTGAAATGCTCTATATCCTATTACTAATTCCTTGAGGCCTCTGGTTTCCCATCCATCACAGTTTTCAAATGACAGTGCATATCAGAATTCTCTTAACAATAACTGGCTCAGATACACAGTATGTATTTCAATATCTAATACGTGCTTCAGGTTTTTTTGTATGTTATATGCTTAAGGGAGAGATTAGTAGAGGAAAACAAGAGCCTATTATTGTTGTAAGTTCTTGGAAGTGAGCCTTTTTGTTAGCAAAGTTGTGCTCTTGCAGTTGTTTTGTTACAGTGATGTTTTGTGTTGCTTTGATTAATAACTACCAAAATGAAGTGTTTTGATGCTTTTAAAAATGACATTCAGTTCTCAGTCTCCAGTTATGCCATCCTGTAATCTTAATGATTTTATATATATTTTTTCATGACAAGGAAGTTAAATGAAATCTAGTGTAAAAACAGTCAACAGTAGTTTTTATTTGAGTAACTCTGCTTCAGAATTGGCTATGACGTGGAATTGGCCCAGGGCTCACGCTCTCGCTCTCTCTCACTATGTAATAATAAAGAGTCAGTCTATGGTATATTATCTCCCTATATGAGAAGTGGAAACTTACTTGCAGACTTTCTTCTTTATTCTGTCATGGGAGTAGTTGGTCAGCCACCCACATTAAAATAGGTTCTGTAGATCAGTTAGAACTTCTTGTAGCTTCCTCCTAAAATCTGTGAATCCTGAGGCCCCTGTTGGAGAGCAGTGCCGTCTACATGGAGCCCTCCGCCCCTGCAACGCCTCTCAGTTCCTCTTGATATCCACCTTAACAGCTTTTTGACAGCGTGATTCTCAGGCCTCAAGTTGTCAAGGGCTTCTCCAACACCTGCTTCTCCAGAATGCTTCCCTCTTTATCAGGAGGGTGTGCTCACATCGCAAAGGGGAAACCTGAGTAACCAGTGCTGACTTTGACAAAGTCAGCATTTAACTTTACTCAGGAAATCCCTAAGGATTGGTGAACAGTGCATGCAGCATTGACCATTTTTCAACCTCGAACATAGCATGCCCCTGTCCTACGTACACTAACTGTTGATGCCTGCTGTAGCAGGTGAGGGGTTGGTGTCTGGAGAAGGAGTAGAAACCATGAATTTCTCCATCCTTCCTATGGAATTGGTAGGACATTGGATTCTTAAGGAGCAAATTTTAAGTAATTGAACTAAGCTGAAAGTTTGGGGAACACATTGTCTTTTCCCTCCATCTAAAATGTAAATGTTTTCCACTGATTTCTCTTTCTAACAGATGATTGTGGAAAAGAACACTTTTTGTAATTTGCAATTTGTTTTTAGAAAATGCACTAGTTTATAGTGTGGAGTAAATAAGGTAACATTAATAGTTTTCAAGAATGTGATTATTAACGTTTTTATCATTGTGACTTTTTGAACTTGGCTCACAGCTGTTCTTCTCCAGAGAATATGCCTGCTCTTACAGCTAGGTGTCTGTTACTGTAAGCAAAAGAACTTGCACACACTGAAAATTAATAGAGATTTCTTTTTTCATCATTTCCCATCCTATGAATGTAAATTCTAGATTTTATGTTAGGGTTAAGGTTGCTATTGTTTACATGTGTCCTTTTAACTACTAATTTGTGATGGTTCAATTGAGTTTGAGTTTCACTGAAATCAACTGGACATAAATTTGTTCTGAAATGTAATTATCACTTTTAAGGGATGGCCAAAATAGAGATGTTTTCCTGAGTTAAGGCCTACAATACTAAGGTGGTAGCACTTCTAGAAACACCTATGCCAAATGGATGAGAGAGACCTACTAGCGTTGTTTTGTAGTGAGGTTTTTTATTATTGAGATTTTATTTTTTCAAAAAGTACTGCAGTGTACTTCGATATAGTTAAATTGGGGATTGCTGTATAGCTGTCTGTCTGTCTATGGGTATGTTGTTACTTTTCCAGAATTTTCTTCTGACCATTTTCAAGTTCATTTTTAATTTCTGTTCTCACCTTTTAGAGTTACCTTTTGCATTAGAGTTACCATTAGCAGTTTATAATACTTTGCACTTAAACTGTGTCTTCGCAGCAAATGTCCTTCAGTTGAGGGGGGAAAAAAGAAGCTATGATCTATACAGACGTTGAGTGAGCCAGCTCACACTAACACCATTAGTTTGAATCAGCTATTAGATAAAACTGCCAAAAGGCCCCACTGAAGCACCCAATCTATACAGATGGTGTGGAGCCAGGTCAAACTAACACACTTCTTCTGGTAAAACACTCTTTCCCTCCGCCAACCCTGTGTCTGTCAGCACCCTAACGGCTGCTCCCTGGGCCACCGCCACTCAGGAGAGCCCATTAATTGGCAGCCTGTCCTCCCCCTGCCTGGGATGGGGGCAGGCTGTCAAGTGATAGTCAGAGAAGGTTCCCACCCAGGAGAATGCCCCCAGCCCATTAGTCACCTGATGGGCAGGAGCGGGGAAGTCTGTCATGGTGGGAACCCTCCTGGTTCTCTCCCACCAGAGAAGTCGGTCCCATTCCTTGTACTTCTCTGGGCTGACCTGGTTGCATTCAGCCACTGCAGCAGGTCTTCTGGCTTTTGCCACAGGTGCATGGCCTGCCTTGCCCTGTGCTGCTTCAGGCTGCCTCGGAGCAGTGTGGGGCCAAGTGGTGGCATTTCGCAGCAAGGGTTTTGAGCCTTGTCACTGTGCCTGGCACCTTGTCTCAGCTGGCACTGCTCTGGGTCAGCTGGGTGGCTTGGCAACAAGCCAGAGGAGTCCAGGAGCTGGACGTGCAGATGGTTTCCCCAGCCCCTCTGGCTTTTAAATTGCTACCTTCACTGCCTCGGGGCAGTGCGGGTGAGCAAGGGAGAAAGGGAGAAGCCAGAGAGGCTGGGAGCTAGGTTGGGGAAAGCCTCCATATGCTCAGCTCTCATCCCTTCCAGCTTCCCCTTGCCACCCTGATGCTCAGCTGCTGTGGGAAGGGTAGGGGCAGTGATAAGTTACAAGCTGGAGGGGCCAGGAGTGGGGCTTGGTGAAAGTCTTCCCATCCCAGCTACTGGTGTCCACTAGCTTTTCCTTGCTACCCCACCACCCACCTGAGCAGCAGGGCAGCAATTGAAAAGCCAGCAGCTGAGAGTGCCCGAGCCCTGCTCCCTGCTGCCAGCTTTTAAATTGCTACCATGCCACTCGCCTAGGCAGTGGGGAATCTGGCAGGAGTTGGCAAAGCCCCTTGCCTCTTTCCGAAACCAGGGACTGCTTGGTTTGAGAGAGGAGTCAGGGAGCAATGGCTGCTGCTTCTCCCCTAGCTACCCCCTGCACTTTCTCAAGACTGGTGTGACCCTGGCCTGGCTCTACTCCTCTTAGTCCCTGGGAGGAGTTAAGCCAGGAAAAATTTTAGACACTAGTCTTCTGGGAGAAAACTGTCCCTGATTTAACCCTGGTTGTTCCTGGGTTATTTTTCTCCTGGAGCACCCATTTTCACTCTGGGTGGAAAAAGCCTGAACACCTGTGCAGTTTTGGTTTCTACAGAACAACGATGATTCTCCTGGTATAAACTCAGTGCCTGTACATAGCCTTAGTCTGTGTGTATAAGTACTAAAATGAAGCAACAGAAATACATGACCTTTTTGTGAATGTTTCCTGTGTATATTATAGACCATATAAAATGTGTGTGATATTGAGAACATACACATATAGAGATGTATTAATCTCCTATGTATGTGAAATGGGTGTTAAATATGGTATGGCTTTTTATAGGATCTAATTCATATAATGCCCCTCAATGAAGCAGGGAGGGAGGCAGGATATATTTGGCCACCTCCAACAAAACCTAAGATGGTCTGTATGTAATAATATATCTTTGATTAGGGTGTTTTTGCAGTGTCATCATACTGACTAGAGTCAGATTCTTATTTGGCTCATCATAGACACCAGGTTTATGTGACCTAGAAAATATATGGGGTGTGTGTATGTGTATTTTTAGCGCAATTTAAGGGTATAACCAAGGTTAAGAAAGGACCAGGAAACTCGCAGGAAAGTATTAATTCTTTCAAAAATAAGGAAGTGTGTTACATTGATTCTTAATAACTTTGATTATTTTTCAAAACCTGCTGGTGCACTTGGTGAACTTTAGAAAGTAAATTGCTTTTAATTACTAAATGGTTGTTACATAATGTGTAGCCAATTCTAAAAATGAACCTACCAATCTATTGTGTGATTTCCACAATACAAGAAAAGAAGTTGGATGACTGCAGAATGAGGTCTTCAAGCTAACATATAGTTGTAACTTATTTCAGGTTTGCCTGCAGATCTTAATCTAATGTTGGAAAAGTAATTGGTCAGTAAAAACATGCCCCCAAATTATTAATAATCTCCACCACTTTTACAGAATTTGCATTTAGTAGGTTCTCATGTTCCACAGCTTTCCTAAAAGTAGCTTACAGAAGTGATCTCTTCGCGGTTATGGATATCAGCCATTCAGCAGGTCAGGCAGTGTAATAACATCCTTGCATTAATCAGCAGCTAAGATTTATATCTGTACCTGTGGCATCACACTAATATAACTTAAAATAAACAGTGTGATGTTTTTATTAGTCATGTCACAAACATCTTTCTCAGCTTGCTCACAGGCATTTAATTTTAAAATATGTCCAATCAAGATAAATTGTTTGGCAGTTTTGATCACTTAAAATAGAGCTATAATTCAGAAGAGAAGTGGTACATAGTGTTGTTTTGAACAAGGAACTCTTAAATAAGAGACAGATTGTCTCATCGCACTAAACTGCTTTTGAGGTTTATGGCAGGGAGGAGAGGATGGGTTGGGTAGCGACTGGAAGACTTTCCTTCTTCCTTCATTCAGTCTGTGAATGTTATGACTTCAGAGGCACTGTTGCATCCTGACAGCTCCACTGTCCACAGTGCTTTGCAATTAGTGGTGTGGTAAAAACCATGGTTCTGTGGAAATGTTGTGATCATTATGAATGTGGTTCTTCTAATTTTGTTCCCTGTGAACCAGATTCACCTAGATACTTTAGGTGAGTTAGATTAGGCTGCACCAAAGTCCAAACATTTAGCAAGGCAGATATTCAGTTGGAAATATTGAGGAATAGAGACCAATTTATAGACTTTAGTATTTATGGTCCTGGAGCCTTAAAATTACAACTGTCCTGTAGAAAGAGAGTATCATTTTACAGGGACTTGGTGTTCTCCAGAGGAATTCACTCTGCAAGGCGAAAAAATACTTTGGAGGACAGGTGTGAGTAAGGCTCTATATTACATTTCTTAAGATTATAAGTGAACAAAGAATATGTATACACCACTCTTGCATAATATCCTACACTGGAATAATGTGAACTCACTTTGGATTTATTGGATTCCTTTACATAATAAAATATACTTAAAAAAAACCCCACTGTAATGTAAAGGAACAGCAAATGAAACCAGACGTTTCTTTTTAATCTGTCGTTTATCCTGTGGTGCTAAAGCACTTGAAATATCGTACACTGAAATACTCTTAGATCTACTGAATGATGGCTGTGTAAGAGGTTTGAACTCGCAAGGTTGCTGGATTTAGCCAGGTAACTTCCCTTAATTTGATGGCAGTTGTGTAGCTAAATCCCTAAATTTGCTTTGAAAACCTCTACTAATGTATACTAGTCTGCAATTGGTATTGCCAAAAAATGGTCTGAGATGTGATGGAGCTCAAGCTATTCTTGTTTGCAGGGTCAATGGCCCATATGTCAAAGTATTTCACCTTTTACAAGGGACAGGGCCAACCAGTGGTATGTATGCCACAAGAGGCAAAGGCAGCTTCTGTGTGGCACATGACAGATCAGGGATGGGACAGGGACCACAGTGGCAGATATGACAGGGACCAGAAAGCAAAACAGCAGATTGGGGAGGGGAAGAGGATTAGAGTGGTACTCGGGGAGGGTGCGGGGCTAATTTGTGGCACACCGGCCAAAAAGCTTGGCTCCCATTGTTTTACAACACTCTACACCTATGCTAGTCTCACTTCCCTGAAACAAGAAGAGTAAAAAATACAGAGCTTGTTAAAGTTGGTAGCCTGTAACAAAAGCGAAGAGGCTTAAAACTAAGTTTAAAGCTCCAATTTTAATGCATGCCTTGTTTACATGCTCCCCAGATTTGTGTGCGGGGCAGATGTGGGCTAGGGCTCTACACCCTGCTGCCATTGCCTCAGGAGCCATGTGAAGCCATGTTGTGCCAGTAGCCACCACACAGGCAGGGGACATGCGGCATGGCCAGCATGCAGCTCTGCGGGCTAAGACAGCAGGTCACAGAGCCCCAGAGGGCAACCCACCTCAACCCCACACATAGATCCGGGGGGCGCACGCTCCCCATGCTTCCCCTGGGGGTGTGCACAGTGACCCCTCGCACCTCTGGACGAGCCAGCTGTGGCTCCGTTGCACAACCCGTCCCAGCGCTGGGGTCCCATTTGCCCAGGTTGCAGCTGGTCGTCTGTGTTTGTCTATGTATGGCTCCCCCCCGCCCCCCCTTCCTTCCCGCTCCCTCCTGCTGCAGCCACCTGGAGCCCACACCTGTCTGCCCTGTGGTCCTTTACGCTGCCATAGCTGCCCTGCTGGGTGGCTTGGAGGCGGCGGTGATGGCAGCAGAGTGGAGCCCAGGTACAGGTTCCAAAACCACCTGCTCAATTAATGCATAAAAAAAATTAACACAAGAACCCATTAACACATTAATCGCATATGTTAACTGCGATTAATTGGCAGCCCTAAAATTAATACATTTTTCATAGACTTCGTTGAGCCTGGGACTTCACCCTGGGTTGCACCTTGGGTTACCTGTCACAGTTGAGAATTTGAACATCTGAATAGCAAGGTTATTAATAGCCATGCCTTTTTAATCCATCTATCACAACACATTTTTTAAAGTTCTGAATAAATAACTATGATTGCCTCCTTTTTACAGAAGGAAAAGCCAGAGCAGTAGAGGGTTAAGTGATGGACATTGAGCGTAGTTAGGAACAGAACACTAATGTACTGATTCCCAGATAAGTGATTTATCCTTTGCTTACTATATGCTTTGCATTGCCTACACCCAGATGCCAGCCAACATGTATTAAGAGCCCCAGTCTGTTACAATTATACCTATAAAAACCCACTGACCATGTAGGCGTATCTGAGGGCAGAATTGGTCCATAACACATTCTTTTTGCTGATTGCACAGAATTCAATGCTTGCACAAATCCTATTAGTAAGGTTGCATCCATGATCAATTAACTACTTGGAACAGATGCCTTAATTTTCTGACTACTTATTTAGACCAGGAGTAAGATTATATGAAAAGACATAGCATAAAGTACCATAACATATGTTTGTTCACACTGGCAGTTGTGACAAGAGGGTCAAAGTACAGAATGTTACATATACCGTATAAGCGTGCACTTGCGTTTATAAGTTCGTAGGCATGTAATGTAGGAGATTAGTTGAGTTCAACAAATATAAATATAATGTCAAAAATTTGACTGTGTGCCATTTTGTTTTAGGCAGTTACTTGGCAAAAGACCAGAGTGTCAGATCACAAAATGGCCTTTATGTCAGTTCTGGGAACAGCCGTTATGGGCAGTATGGTACCTTTTCAACACTGCTGTGAAGATCCTGAGGTGAGTTTAAAATTATTTCCTCCACCCTATTAAAAAAAAACCAAAAACCACCAATAAAGAATTAACTTCAGTACTTAACAAAAAATTATTTAAAAAAGAGGGCAGAACTCCTAAATCACGCTAATCAAATTAAGCGTAAAATTTTATTCATTTACTGATTTGTGTTTAATATGTTTGGTGATCAAAAATGTACTCTAAGAATCAGCTAGGCAGGACTTGTACCACTGATCAAATGACAATAGAAACAGTTGTGACAAATGCAGAATTGCTGCTCACTCAGTGCTCTCTTGTTTTAGGATTCTTGGCCGTTGGTTAGAGAGGTGGTCTAGCTGTTTAAGACTTTGAGCACTGTATAATACAAAATATCTTCAGTATTTGTGTAAGGGTAAGTGGAGGGGTTTTTACAGCAAAATAAGAGAATTCTAAAGGAAAATGTACAACATTTTCTATTAATTTAAAGGTTATACTACTTCAGTTTCAAAATCATCTGCATTTTTCTATTCCTGCTGAAATTAAAAGGAGTTTTACCATTTCAGTGCCTCTTACCTAATATCAGAGTTGTTTTGACTTGGAATTACTCTTCTTTATCTTGGACTACCACATGCGGGAGTGTCTCATACCACCATTCTCTGTTAATCACTAATTTTGCTTCTTGTCTTACACATCGAAAGTTTGACCACAATAGCATAAGAATCATGGTCTAAATCATGGTCTGTGTAGTACAGGGGTGGGCAATTATTTGGGCTGGAGGTCCACTCCATGAGTTTTGGTGAGCTGCTGAAAGCCACAGGCACACATGTGCAGGCACATGCACACACATGCAGCTCCCTGCAGTTCTTCCTGCACCCCCTACTGCCTCTCCTGCTGCACCCTTGTGGCCTGAAATGGTGTCTGGGAAAACAGTGCAGTACCAGCCCTTCCTGGCCTGGCCACATACAGGGGACTCAAGGTGGAGGAGAGGATGCAGAGAGAAGGAGTCAGGAGCTGTGGGTTATCTGGATCCGTTCAGGGCAGTCCTGTGCTGTCTTTTAGGGCTGTGTGAAGCTTTGGTCACTGATTCGATTCGGAGGAGATTCGACCTGATTCGGAGGCTCAATCTCTGAATCGAATCAGGAGACCCATTAATCTCTCCGAAGCCTCTGATTCTATTTGGAGAAATTCGACAATTCAGACATAGACAGCTTTACGTGTTTTTTCTGCATACCTCAAGGTACCAGGTGGCTTGTGAATGTTGAGATGGTGGGGCAAATGGAGCGTCCCACAGGAGCGCAGGGGGTGTTCCCAGCACAGTAGGTGGCAGACCCGGATCACACAGGGGACCCTCCTCTGCCCCTTGACTAGGCACCTGGTGTCTCCTGGGTTTGGGGGGGGTACCCGGGGTCCCTCCACAGCCAAACACAGAGCCAGGGAGGGTGGCCCCCGCACGCTTGGCAGCAAACCCAGAAGTGGACCAGAAGTACCCCAGCATTGCAGCATTCACAAGCCACACCTGGTACCTCAAGTTATGTAGAAAAAAACATCTAAAGCTGTGTCTATGGTCGAATCACTGATTCTCTGAATCAGAATCGAATCTTCAGATTTGGATTTGGCCGAATCGGATTGGGACAGTGATTCGAATCAGGCCGAATCTGAATCGAATATGGCCCGCTTCACACACCCCTATGGTCTTTTCCCACTTCTCCCTGAACTGTCTTCCCCACTCTGAGTCCCCAGCACATGGCTGGCCTGGCCAGCGCTACACTGTGTTCCCACACCTGCTTTGGGCCATGTGGGCACAGCTGGAGTGGCTCCTACCTGACCTGACTACATGATGGGAACTTGAGGGTCAGGCAAGATCCCCTCCAGCTGTGCCCACATGGTACGGCCTGAAGCAGTGAGCGGAAACACAGCACAGCACTATGTTAGCGGTGCCTGTGCCCCTATCAGGGCTGGGATAATTCACAGCTCCTGGCCCTCTTCCCTCTGCGCCCCCTCTACTGCCAACAGGGAGAACCATACGTGAGCCTTGACTCTCGCCAGAGGCTGGGCTGTCTGGTTTGTGACGGGCTGCAGGGTTGGAGCTGTGCGCACACAGACTTGCTGGGCAGAATCTTGGTCAGGGGCTCAGAGCCGCCTGTCTTGGAGCATATGCCAGGGGTCAGTGGATAGGGCAGGGCAGGCTAGAGAGTGGAGTGGCTGCCGGGTGCTAGGGATGCTCCTGCTGTAGCCGGCTACAGCATGGGGAAGGAAGAAGGGTGAGAGGCGCTAAAAGCCAGGGCAGCCACAGGCTGGATACAATTCTCCTTCAGAGAAGCAGCCATAGACCAGATAGAATAATTTGGCAGGCTGTATTTTGCCCACCCCACGTCTAGAAAAATGGTTTTAAAACAGAATTTAGCATATCCATATGAATATTATTGTGCTAGTTTGTTCATGCAGATCCAATCTCTTGCTGAGCACATGAGGACTTTTATGTAACGTGTATATGCAGAGAAGTAGGAAGGGCAGGTTATTTTAGATTTTGCATGATCATCTGGTGATTGGCTTAGGAACAGCACTACAAAGAAACTGTTGTTACCTGTAGGCTCAATAGATGTCATGCCCTCCTACACAAATGCCAGGTACAGATATCTATCTAGGTATATAGTAGGGAATGGAGTTAATGGACAATTGAAAGCTATTTGAATCCACTGGCAAAGTCAGATCGTTAGACCACTGTCTGCTCTGTCAGGGAGGCAAGTATCCATTCCATGCATTTTACAAATTGGAGAAGTGATAGATCCCATGCTCAGGCTTCCTATCTGTCAGATCTGCCTGTATAGACCCATAGCTATAACCAATAACTAGCTTATGCGCTTTTTGTATAATATAATCATACAAAATCTACATTAAAATCTTTACAGTTTCAAAGTTGAGCACTCAAAATGTGGGAAACCTTTAATCCCTCTGCTTGTGCATATGTGTTTTGATGCAGTCTTTAATTACAGGTCATGTACTGTTATTCTACAGGACTCCTGCCTCATTCAGTGTGTGGAAAGTGCTTTACTTAATGAACAGCTAGTTGATATTTTATTTTCTTGTTCAGGATGCATGCCTACATCTTATTTACTGCACACTATTCCATGTTAGCTCAGCAAACAGAATTAATATTCCCTTGTCGTACACATGAGATCATCTTTCTTTTCTTGCAATCCACTCCTCATTCACTGCACTCCTTCCAATATATGCAACAAACAAAACCAGGTTCCAGAAGATGAGGCTCTTTCATTACGCAACATTGATTCATCCCCAGAGCAGGACCAGTCTGAGCACTGAATGAAGTTGGGTCTTATAGAACAATAGAGCTTCATTGTAAAACTTAACACCTACTTTGTAATGAAAGTGGATAAATTAAGGTTACAAAGGCATACATAATTTTGGTAGTGTTGAAGTGATGCTGTTGCCATAGTGGTCCAGGAAATAAGCAAGCTGCAAAAAAACTTGTGGGTAATATCTTTCATTGGACCAACTGCATGGTCCAATATATGTATTTTGCAAAATAGTTAATTTTGGTACATCCTAACTATTGAGAGCGTGACCTTTGCAAATAATTGTTTAACTTAGGTTTTAGTCTGTCTTGTCTAATTTCCTAATTTTTTTAAAAAGCAAACTAAAAAAACAGTTGTGTCATGTAGCTTCATATTGATGCCTGCATAAGGGCCTGGAAGGAGACAATGACCAGCCCTTCACCAAAGAGCTTACAGTTTAACTACCAGGCAAGAGGCCATAGATAGATACAGGCAAATGGAAGAGCAGAAGGAAACAATATAACACTATTTGTCAGCATAATAGGCAGAGGTCCTAGCACACCCACTGTTGTCAGTTCTTCTGTAGATGACAAGAAAAGGGACAGTTTTAATTAGGTAGCATGGTAGAAGTTTACAGGGACTCCTTTCAAACCTGAAGGGGTAACATGAAAGAAAGCTCAAGGAAGCTTGTTTGAAAATCTAACAGGCAGGTATTATAAGCTGACATCAGACTTGTGGATTGTAAGTGTGTGTCCATCACAGTTCTGTGACTTGAACTAACACAGGAAACCATACCAGGAGTAAATTGTAATCATCCACATGAACTAACACTATATAGAGGTGCAGCACTTTGCCAAAGGTTTTCCCAAACTAATGAGCATCAGGAACCTTGGCATCCATTCTGGGCCATGGCCGAGGGTGTGTTGTAGTGAACAGAGATTGTTTCACCTCCTTCTGAAGTTTGGCCTATTCTTCCACTTCCCCTCTGGCCTGTCTTGGTCCTAGTCTTGTTTCTTCCTCATCCTGGGTTCATAATCCCAGTCCTTTTGTTTCCTGAGTAGTCACTTTTAGTTCTCTTCCCTAGATGTCCCATCCTAGTTCCCCTTCACTGGTCCAGTCTCCCTTACCTTTGATCCTGGTCTCCCTGGCACACTTTTCCCCTCTATGCCCTTCCCCTTATGCCCACCATCATGCTTTCTGTCCAGTCAGATTGTCCAGCCTGTTCTTGTCTTGTTTTTTATTGGATAATGTCTTTTACATCCTCTCTTTACCCTGAACCCCCAGTTTTCTTTTACCTCCACCAGTGTCTACTACTATGGCCCCCTCCCTAGATTCCTTTCTTCGTTTTAGCTGTGTAGTCTGCATTTGAATTGGGCAGCTTCCTTCTTCATACTTTCAGGACTTTAGTGAGGGGGAAGTGATTGAGAGCATGAAGAGGAGAAGCCTCATGCTCTTGGTTGCATTGTGGGGACTTGAGATAGGCAGGATCCAACCCAGAGCTGAGCAAGACTTTCTCTGCAATTGCAGTTCTTAGCTACTCCAGGCTATGTGAATGAATCTGATTAAGCTGTGGCCTAGCACAACTGTAAGGAGTGTATGCAAATTTTGATTTTTGTGCAAAATCTTGTAACTTGAGAAAATGTTGTGCCAATTTTTCATAAAAGTGGCAAAAGATACCTCTCATACAAAGGCCACCTCTTGCTAATGTTAGGTCTCTGCCACCAGAGCATGGAGGTGTGATATCTTTGCAGGGAGTAAAGGACAGGATTTTTTACCATAGGCAAAACATAGTGTCGTATCTTGATCTTGCCTATATTGATAACAACCTTGTTCCTCCTTTATCAGGTGTTTTTACTGCATCTCTCCTGCCTGGTTGCTTCCTGATAATGTCTCTATCCTGTATTTGTTTATTTATGGAGTTTTACAGAAGCTTTTGTTCCATCTGCTACTTAGCTGTGCTATGTCTGCTTCTCCCTGAGGCCTGGAGAACAGTACCATGATATCTGAAAAATTGGCTACTATGCAGTTGGTCCAATAAAAGATATCACTCACAAAAATTCTTACCATTCCCATATTGCCCTCTCCTTGTTCTTGGAAATAGCTGAGCCATTTTTTCCATCTCCCAAAAAAGCCTGAAGATGCCCATCATGGAAAATTTCAGCCCAGATAGTTAAAATTTGGCAAAGATAAAAGCAATGAGAAAACTGTCTTATAAAGGGAAGTACTGGTAAGTTTAATATTAGTTAGTGCTCTCAATCCTACCTAGCCTGCATGTTGTATATGTTTTTTAAAAATTATCATTACAGCAGTTAGTTAATATGGTACAGTATTACTGATTAGATTCAGTTTTAGAAATCTTAAATCATTGACTCTGTTATACTGCATACTGACATCCCAAACATTGCAGCTATTATCTGCCAATTTAAAAAAAAGAAACTGAAGTGTAAAAGAGAGGCATTTAGATTAGAAGCAATAGAATTGCAGAATATAAAATATAGAAGAGCAACTTGTTTTTCTTGATAATGATCCAACAGACAGTTGACACCTCTTGAACTTGAACAGTGGCGTTTGGTTGTGTCTGTAACACTGATGACTAG
The DNA here is from genome assembly GCF_030867095.1 of Alligator mississippiensis. Lineage (NCBI taxonomy): Eukaryota > Metazoa > Chordata > Crocodylia > Alligatoridae > Alligator > Alligator mississippiensis. The sequence continues at coordinate 198,477,246 of NC_081827.1, read as the reverse complement.
AATGCTCCAGCTTGCACACGGAACGTTTATTGCAGTTTGAAGAGTACTAAATAGAGTGCCAATGTAATTTTAGCTAAACCAGTGATTCTCAACCATTTTATACTTGAGGCACCCCTCTGTGACTTATGAATTGAGCAGCACCCATTATTATAATGCTTAGCTACTTGAAGAGGAGCCAGGAAAGAGGAGAAATAGCTGGCGAGGAAGAGCCTGCATTGCAGTGAGTGGGGGGAGGAGGAGCTGCTGGAAGGGAAGAGCCTATATTTACTTCCTCAATCTTGTCTCCTCTCTCCCTGGGACAGTCTTCAAAGGCTGTCATAGCACCCCAGGGTGCTGTGAGACCCCGGTTGAGAATCACTGAGCTAAATGGTCATTGCAAAGGGTTCTGCTGAAGCCAAAGGCTTGTATTATTTTGTATCTCTGAGATTTTGATTTAAGTAAGTATAAAGACTGTGACCAATCTATAGGCTATGGTGAGTCACTTAAACACAGCCCAACTTTTTAAAGTGCTGAACACTTGCAGCTCCTGCTGAAAATGATTAGATTTATTAGTGCTCAGCATCTCTGGAAAGCAAGACACTTTGATTTAGGTATCTCATTTTGGATTTAGGTGCCTAGTTTCAGGCAACTTCTGTTTGACTCTTTCAGCCTGTATATGGCTCTCTTCCCCTGTCCTTGCAACTGTGTGAATGTATTGTTTGTGAAAGGTGCTGGATGCACAGCTTTGGACAACAAGCTTCCTATTTATCTGCAATACAGGTGGAACAGGTGCAGCATAGTTACATGTCAAGATTCTCAGCACTACCATGACAGTGTGCTTCAGCCTTGACCCAGGGAAATGAGGTCCTGGCTTAATCTCTTTGCCTAGTCATTCTCTTGCCTTTCTGCTGAGCCTACAAACTGGCATGTCAGTTATTTCAGGAGTTTCATGGTATGAGCACTATATATCTGGGAACTGAACCAGATCCCCTCAAATTTGTTTCACATTAAGCTACTGAATAAGCATCAGGCTAGCAACTTTTCTACTCTGTGAACTGGTGGTGTAGAGATAATGGAGACTGTATCCCACAAGAATCAGCCATGCGTTGTGTTCTGTGATTTTTAAAACATTTGATTTACAAAGCAGAACACAAGGAACCTGTCTGTTAGCATCTTATTGCTCTGAGACAACTCATCATGTCTCAGGTAGGCAGTTTTGTTTCCTTGTTGATGCTTCATAAATTTGCCTAAACTTGCCAAGCGGATAGAATGTAAGGATTTGTAAGAATGCCTGGAGTAAACTTGAACAATCTAGGCATGGGGAGCCAGACTCTGGCCTCTGATTAAAATGCTTTGAGCTAATGACTGCTTTACAGGTGCTTTATGACCATCAGGGAACTGAGGCAGCCAGCTGTATGTTGGAGCAGGTTGTGCTCCAGCAATTCCTACCTGTGCGGCTATAGCTGTCAGGCAGACATGGGATGACACTGTGGTCTGATAATCCTAGGCTGTAGAATAGCCCCTGAGACTGTTGTGAAGACCAGCAGAGGAGACTTAAAGTGATTTTTCTGTGGCCATATCACCTTCTCACTTGCAACAAGTAGAGTTCTGGGGCAGCTGAGGGTCTGGGCTAGGAATTTCTCAACACATTCTGGAGAGGAAAATAGATAAAATATTATTTTTCTCAGTTTCTCTTAATTATTTTCTTGGGCCTGGTTTGTAATTTTCAAAAGCAATTCACACTTGGGTCATTGGGTGAGTTTGGTGCCACAGTCTGGTGTTGGAAATGCTGGAGGCTGCAAGCGGGAGAGGAACAGTGGAAAAAAACCCTGGTCTGTTCACTCTCCTTTGAAACATCTACTCTCTGCCACTGAGACACAAGATACTGGGGAATATGGACCTATGGCCTGATGCACTAAATGGAAGTTCTTATGTTGTTATGTTATGTTCAGTTCACAAGTGCCCTGTTATGTCTAAATAAATGTGTTGAAAGACTTCTTTTTTTACATTGTACTGTGCTTGTTTTACAATTTTAGATATCTCTTTCTGGATTTCTTCCAAAACTTGATTCAGACAAGTCTTTGACAAGTCTTTCAAGTTCAGAAAGGAGTTTTATTTTTATAAACAATCGGCCAGTACATCAGAAGGAAATATTGAAGGTACTGTCATCTGGCTTTTGATTTTCAGTATATTGAAAATAAGGTTATTTGAAGTGAGACCTATATCAAGTCTAACTTTCTGCTCATGATTTGTTATCTAGCATAAATTGGTTGCAAAATTCTTTTCTTTTTTTTTTTTTTACTTTTATTACATTTATGTAGTCTCCTCCTGAAGCTCAGGGTGGCTTACAACAAAAAAACAGTTGCATTTAGAAAAACTGATAACAATATTAAAATAAAACAATATGTAATAAAAAACCTTCCCCACACAGTACCCCCAAATTTAACACCACCTGCAGAAATCCTGCCCAAATAAAAAGGTATTTGTTTATCATCACTTCTGGAAGATCATCCAGCTTTTGGCTTTGGGTTGCAAGGGGGAGGGAATTTCAAAGCTGAAGAGTGGCTACTGAGAATGAACTCTCATGTCTTCGTCAAATGAAAGTGGCACACAGACGTTGATAGCAGCCGAATGTAGGGATCACAATAGAACATAACAAAGGTGGCATCCGTTAGCTATGTAGGGCCCAGACTGTTTTGGATTAAAAGTTAAGAACAGCACCTTGAATCATGCCCAGAAAATTGTTGGAAGCCAATGCAAACTGGAGCACTGAAGTAATGTGCAACCCCATCAGAAGGCAGACCACTGTGTTCTGCCCCCGCTGCTGCTTCTGGATGATCAGTAAGGGCAGCCCCAAGTACATTGCATCACAGTAATAAATCTCAGCCTTTAGATGAATGCATCAGTACTTCAGTTTCTGTACTTTAGACATCTATAAACATTTTTATACTTAATACATTAGATTATAGGTACTGAATTAGAGTACCACTAGGAAAACTTCACCCCAAATGTTTTAGGTAAGAAATCTGAAGTATTAAACATTTCTTTGAAGCCAACTCTAATAGAATTATCTTCATGGGTTTCTCTAAGAATCCTGCATATCTTTTTTTTTTAACAAAATTATGGTCAGTGTCAGAAAACAATATAAAAGTCTCAATTCGTCGCATTATTCATTGCTTATTCATGCTGGGCTTCTTGAGCAATATACAAAATTTTTAAAAGAACATATGTGTATGTGTATTTAGTCAAAATGAAAGTGATAGTTCAATAGCATTGGCTAGTGTAGGGCATAGTGTAGGCAGAATTTGATACAGTGCAAGTTTCCCCCCTGAGCTGTGCCAGAGCACACCAATTCTGATTTGCAGCAACATTGCTATTCTAGTTCAGCTCTCGGAGGAGTAACTGCCAGTCCTGACCAAATGTATGTGTGGTAGGTTTTGTGATGGACAGAAAGAAATTATTCCCACCTTGGACCCAAAGCTGTCTGACTCCTGTGTAAACTGTGATTTTAATTTTGCATTGTTCTAAGAGGGAAGAAAAAATGGTGTATCATGTAACTGTAGTTCAGTGTTTGTTTAGAAAGCAAGTCATGAGGGTAAATTGGATTTTTCAGCAGTTAATCCATAGTTGTCTGTTTTATGAAAGATAGTTTATGATTCCCCCTCTCCCTTCACTGCACTCAGTATGTGCACTTCTAGAAGGATCTGTGATTCTGCATAGAAACACATGGTCCTTTCACAGGCCTACCCTGCTGAGAAAAGTTCAAACCTAAACAGAATGGTTGAATAGTCTCATAGTGGCAGTTTAGATTTTTTTTTTTTTTAACTCTACCAGGACATTAGAGAAACCAGATCCTGTGGGGCATGCATGAAATCCTAAAATCAAGCAAGATTTAAAAGAGGGCTTAACTTTGTTCCAATTTTGATTTGAATTACAAAGGAACCCCAATCTCCAGGAGAGGGTGAGCTTGATCACGATGGAAATTAATGAATAAGGTGGTTTCATACATCCTTTTTCTTCTCATAGAAAATAATAATATTAATTTTAGCATACATGCATATACGTTCATATTCTCTTTCCCTCTCAGAAGTAAATGCATTTGGGCTGGAAAAAGCATAAAAAAGCATTGGATCTCCTGCCCATTTTGGGCATCAGTTCTAACTCCAACAGTAGCTTTTAGTCCAAAGATATGAAATGGAGTACGCTTACAATTTTATAAAGCTCAAGTGGCCACTATCAGTAGTTTGGCGCAGATTCCTTGGGAGACAGATGGCACAAAGGGAATGGAAATCACTTGCAAATGCCCTTATGGGTATTCTTATATGCAGAAATTCCCAGGGGAACTTTTTTTTAGTGATTCTTAATTTGTATAGTGTAGGATTTTGCTTCCTACCTTTGTATCTGTTCTTTCTATTGACTACTTCTGTTTGTTGAATTTATCCATAGTTAGTTCGACAGTACTATAATCTGAAGTCTCAGAAAGATTCCTCTCGTTTGTACCCTGTGTTCTTTATTAAAATTACTATACCTGCTTCTGCTGTGGATGTGAACTTAACACCTGATAAAACTCAGGTCTTACTGCATAATAAGGTAATTAATATTTTACTTTTTTTTTTTACTTTGGCACATACTTACTTTGGCCTTGATCCTACAAACTCTTACACAAAAACTTAACTTTAAGTAGATCAACATGGGTTTCAAATGCTTGGTGTTTAGAATATGCTTTAGGCTTTGCAGAATTATGTTTGTATGTAACACACTGCTATTGTAATGAAACTGTTTCTTGTGAAAATTATTTATTCAAATAAGTAGTTATTTGATTTAAAGCTGACTTAAGTTGATTTTTAAAGAATAGAAGTCAAGAGTTTACTTCTAGTTTCACAGACCTTTTAAGCCAGTCATTGTTGGTACTTAATTTTTATAGCAACTTTCATTTTAAATAGATTTTGTAGTGACTAAAACTAAGCAGAACTTTTATCTTTTGTTCACAATTTTTTTATGTGGTATTAAAGTGTTTGTATCTAGGCTGTCCAACTTCCAGGTGGCTGTACCAGTGGGGGCTGCATGCCCACAGGCCACATCAAGATTAGCCACAGCCTCCCTAAGCCACACACCCCACAGATGCCTCTCCACACTGCTACACTGTACACCAGCAACCCCACTCACTATGCACCACATGCCTGCAACCTCCGCCCCCCGCACAGCCACACTAGCATCCTACTGCTGCACCATGCTCCTATGACTCTCCCTCCCCCCCCCCCCCCCCCCCGTGACTGCATGCTTTCCTCCCTCCCTTTTCCTGCTGCACTGCATGCCCAGGTTCACCCTCAGCTTCCCATGCTGCTGCCCTGCCCTGCCCTGCCCTGCCCTGCCCTGCCCTGCCCTGTCCTTGGGGTGGTGGCAGAAAGCAGCAACCAGAGGAGGGAGGGGGAACCTGGAGACTCTGACTGCTGTTGCAGTTGGAGTGCTATGGGGAGTCTGAGCAGGATCCCAGGGGCTGCAGATTAACTCCTCATGGGCTGCCAGTTGGACAGCCCTTATTTATACTAAATGGGCTAATGAACATTAGTAGACTAGTTAGATACTGGAAATATTCAAATATCTGATATTAGATACCTAAAATGTTTATATACTAATGTGAGAGCATGAGGAATAGATGGGAAGAATTGGCGATCTTAGTACAGTCAAGTAATTGGGATTACAAAGATGTGGTGGGATAATTCACATGACTGGATTACTGTCATGGATGGATATAATTTAGGGAAGATGGGTGGGGGGAAAAAGGAGAAAATGTTTTACAATATAGAAAGAAGATGTAAATGTGCTATGAGGTGCAGTACAAACTGGGAGGTGGCCTGTTGAAAGCCTCTTGATAAAGGTCAGAGGAAAGAGTAACACAGGGATTTGTGGTTGGTGCCTGCTGTAGGCCATCCAACCAGGAGGAACAGGTGAACAAGGCTTTTTAAACAGCTGAAAGAAGTTTCTCCAAACTGCAGGATCTGGTTCTAATGGGGGACTTCAGTTATCAGGACATCTGCTGGGAGGGAGACATAGTAGTGGAAAAGCAGTCTGGCAAACTCCTGGAGTGTGGTAGGGTTAACTTTTTGCTACAGATGCCAGAGGTGCCAACTAGGGAGGAATCTCTGCACACCTTAATGCTCAGAAACAGAGGAATTGGTTGAGAGTGTAAAGATAAAAGGTAACTTGAGTGACGCTGACCCAAGGCTCAAGTTTAAAATTCTAAGGTGAGGAAGGAAGCAGAGTAGCAGAATAAAGATGCTAGAGTTCAGAAAAGTAAACTTTAGCAAATTCAGGTAATTGGTGTGCTGGATTCCCTGAGAGGCAAGCTTGAGGGGAAACAGAGTCTAGGAGAGCTGGCTGTACTTTAAGGAAGCCATATTAAGGGTGCAGGAGCAAGCTATCCTGATGTGACAGAAGACTGGAAAGTACAACAGGATTAGCCTAACTAGACTGCAGTCACTTCAGTGGGTTGGTAATTCAAAAAAGAATTCTACAAGTATAAACTTGGTTATATTACTAGATAACAGTATAGGAGTATCACATGGACATACAGGGAGAAAATTAGGAAGGACAAAACAAGATTTGAAATGCAGCTCACATGAGACATAAAGACTAAGTGCAGACAATCAAAAAGCCCAAGGCTGAATCAGTTCAGTCTTCACAGGTTAGTCTAAACTGTGTAGATTGAACTGATAAACTAATGAACAAACATTTACTTTTGATTCCGGAAATGCAGCCATATGCCTGCAGTGGCCCAGGCCAGAAGCTAGGGGGTGCCAGAGCACACCTCTCTGCTTGGCTGGAGCCAACAGCTTGGGCAGGCTAGCCCGACCACCCTGCAAGGGGTTGCAGCAGAGGTGCAAAGCATTCTGCGATGTTGGGGGCTTGGTTAACTTGAATCTAGAGGGAATCTGGGACAGAAGTTCAATAAACTGATTTAACCTAAATCAGTTAAGTCTGATACTATGTCCATCCAAGTTTATTTTAAACTGGTTGTGGTGATTTTGAAAGCAGTTTACGTGCGCTGAACTTCTGTTGTGTTACAGATTTGAATTGGTTTCCAATCACTTACACCAATTTATGTATAATTTCTGTTCCTAGACAAGAGGCAATAAAAAAGGATCCTACAAGTATGTCAAAAGAAGACAAAAAACAAATAAATTGTACAGAATGTAGAAGGCAGTCTACTTACAGGTGATGCAGTGGAGCTTGAAGTATTTAGCACCTTATTTTCATTCAGTCTTCGCCAGTATGGTTAGCTTCCAGATGACAAGCATGGTTGGCAGCAAAGATAGAAGAGACAACCTAGAGTAGTGGAGGAACAGGTTAGGGATTATGTAGAGATGCTAAATGCTTTCAAATTGATGGGGCTGGATGGGATCCACCCTAGAGTACTGAAAAAATTGGCTAAGGTAATTTTGGAGTCTTTGGTTGTTCTCTCTAAGAGCATGTGGGAGGTTGGGTGAGGCCCAACATGACTGAACAAGGGCAAATATAGTGCCCATTTTTAAGAGAGAGAAGGAGGAAGATCCAGGAATTACATTTGAGGTCATGTTTACTGGTTACTTGCCAAGATCAGGAAACAGATCCTCAAGGAATCTGTTGTGAAGCACCTAGATGAGAACAAGGTGATTAGGAATGGCCAGAATGAATTCACCAGGACAGGTCATGCCTGACCAACCAGATTTCCTTCTATGATAAGGTGACAGGCTCTTGGATGGGGGGTGGTGAGCAATGGATGTGATGTACCTTAACTTTAGTAAGGCTTTTGACCTAGTTTCCCTTGATGTTCTCATTAAACATTGGTATCAGAAGTGGACTGGCCAAGTTCGCTGATGATACCAAACTCTGGGGTAAAGCATCCACACCTGAGGATGGGAGGGTGATTCAGGCTAACCTTGACAGGCTCAGGAAATGGGCGGACGAAAACCTGATGGTGTTTAACACTGAAAAATGCAAGCTTTTCCACCTTGGGAGGAAAAACCTGCAGCACGCTTATAGGCTTGGCAGTGCTACGCTGGCTAGCACTACGGATGAAAGGGACTTGGGGGTCATGATTGACAACAAGATGAACATGAGCTATCAATGTGATGCTGCAGCTAGTAAAGCGAGCAAAATGCTGGCTTGCATCCATAGATACTTCTCAAGCAAATCCCAGGATGTCGTTCTCTCATTGTACTTGGCTTTGGTGAGGCCACAGCTGGAGTGCTGTGTCCAGTTTTGGGCTCCACAATTCAAGAAGGATGTGGAGAAGCTTGAGAGAGTGCAGAGGAGAGCCACGCGCATAATCAGAGGTCAGAAAAACAGACCTTATGATGAGAGGCTGAAAGCCATGGGACTCTTCAGCCTGGAAAAGCCCAGGCTCAGGGGTGATCTGATGGCCACCTATAAGTTTATCAGAGGTGCTCACCAGGATCTGGAGGAACATCTGTTCACCAGAGCGCCCCAAGGGATGACAAGGTTGAATGGTTATAAACTCCTCCAAGGCTGTTTAAAGCTGATCATAAGGAAGAACTTCTTTACTGTCCGAGCCCCCAAGGTCTGGAATAGCCTGCCATCAGAGGTGGTTCAAACACCTACTTTGAACACCTTCAAGAGAAATTTGGATGTCTGTCTTGCTGGGATCCTATGACCCCTGCCGACTTCCTGTCCCTGGGGCAGGGGGCTGGACTCGATGATCTTCCGAGGTCCCTTCCAGCCCTAACGTCTATGAAATCTGTGAAATCCAGACAAGACAGACATACTGTAAAGTAGATGCATAACTGGTCAGATCATCAAGTAGACATGAACGGCTCAGTTTTTAGTTGGGAGAAGGATCAAGATCTACGGTTATTTAGTCTGGGGAAGAGAAGACTGAGAAGGAATTTAATAATAGTCTTCAGATGCCTGAAGGGCGATTGTGATAGGCTTTTTCTTCTGTGGCCATAGAGAATATGACTAGGAGCAATGGCCTCAAGCTGCACCAGAGGAAATTTAGGTTGGAGATTTGCAGGAACTTTCTGATTTTAAGGGTCATCAAGCATTGGAATACACTAACTACATAGAGAAGTTATGGACTCAATCCCTGGATGTTTTCAAAAGCAGCTAGGCAGACTCTTGATGGATGGTTTAGGCAAAGGTGATCCAGCCTTGAGCAGGGGCTTGGAGCAGGTGACTGGGATCATAGGATCATTATCAGTTCACTTCTGGACCCAGTTTCCTGTGATCCTATGATACTACTAGACTACAGTATGAATAATAAAAGGTTTTATAAGTCTTTCCTAGTACTAGATTCTGCTGTCACGTGTTTACTCATGAATAGCAATTTACATCATGAGTAGTGCTGTGAAATCAATGAGAGAACTTGAATCGTGGGTGTTATTCACCATGACTAAGTGTGGCACAATCTAGATCAGTGGTCCCCAACACTTGTTCCATGAAACAACAAGAACAATGTGCTACAGGGAACATTACAGTTTGCTGTCCCTGGCAATTTCATGTTTAACTTTTTAATTTCATGAAGCCATGAGCAACATCAGGCAACATGTTTCCAGCTTCTTTAGCCATGAATTTGTTACTTTTGCAGGTTAGCCTGACAGGCTTAATGTTGTTTTGATGTAGTTTATATGAGAAAAATATAGCTTACACAAAAATAAACAAGTACATGTAGGGTTAATTTTCATATTTAATTTGATGTAAAACTCTGCTTTTACTTTTAAATTTTTTTTTAGTTTTCTTCCATACAAAAGTCTTGGAACCGTTCTGTGAGTTCACACACACACACACACACACACACACACACACACACACACACACACACACACACACACACACACACTTTTGATGCTGTGATGATGTCTTGTGTAAAGTTACTTCATTCTGCCTTGATTGAAGTTAAAAACATGCAGTTAGTACATTCTGGGCCTGTCTACACATTCATTAATGCACTTTTGCTACTGCACATGAAGTTTAGAACCTGTAATATGAGGTACTACATAGAAGTGTATTAGGCTGCCCTAATGCACAGTAGCAAAAGTGAATGCTTTTTAGATGACATGTCAATGCTCAATAGACTAATTCTACTGCATATTAGCACTGTTTTTGATGTGATGCTTTAATGCACAGTAGAATAGGCTTTTGCACATTAAAACGCATGTGTAGATGTGCTCACTGGATGAGAAAAGATTATTCCTAGTGTTCTAGAAGCTTAAAATAATAAGGAAAGCATTATATGTTTATTCTGTGGAAATAAAATAAATAAATGGAGCAAAAGTACCTATAGTGAAAAATTTAGGGTTAAATTATTGATTAGTGAATTTTAAAGTATTTTAAAGAGTATACACTACTACCTAACATAAAATAATGCAAATATATCTGGACTAGTTTGTAAAATACCATGAATAAAACAGTTGTATTGAACCATCTGTCGTTTGCTGAAAAATTGTCCTATTGCTTATGTGGTGTTTTTCCTCTCCCTCCCAGGAATCTGTTCTTCTTGCTGTTGAAAATGTGCTGATATCACTATATGGGCCACTACCTGCTGCAGTATCTTGTGAAACTAATAAAACAGATGTTACCTCAGTGGATGTGTTTGATAAAACAGAACAAACAGATGTGCTTGTTAATGAAGTGGAACCATCTGGAAACAATTATCTGCATGCTCATACTTCACTTCTTTCCTTCAATAATGGCATGCAAAATGGTCAAGCAGGAAAAAACACAGAAGTCTGCTTAAAGCATCAAACACTGTGTAGCAATAGCACTCATGGCATCCTTAATAAGGGAGAGCTTTCTGGATCTGATATGCCCCAGAGTGATACAAATCAAGACAGTTCCATGAATAATGTATCGTGCAAGGAGAGTCCAAATAGATATATAGTAACTTCTGCCCTAGATGGCAGTACACTAACAGATACTCAGTGCATAAATGCTAGTGAGCATCTTTTGAGAGCAGATCACTGTAATGAAATAGGAAGAAGTGATGAAATTGCAGTCCCTAAAGATTTACCTAACATCTCTGCTGATAACTGGAGTATGGGGCATGCACTTAAAAATGACATGGGAGAGAACCTAGAGCCTGTAAAAATTTTGATGCCTGAAATTGGAAGAGTAACAAATCATGAACAAAATGAAAACACTGATGATCAAAACCAAGATCAGCAGAGCCCAAATCAAAGTACAAAAAAACCTAATGTGGTAAATGATAAACTGGGACAGATAGTGGCCTATGATTTAATTAGTAGTCAAATAATAAGGAAACCCAAGTCAGCAATTGCTCTTTTCACCCAAGAATATCGTTCTAAATTGTTAAATGATAACCCAAAGGCCAACGTGGAGGAATTGATGCTGAAAATTGAAGAAAAATGGGAGAAACTGAATGGAGAGGAGAAAAAGAAGTAAGTTTCCAGACTTTGCATTTGACCTCTAAACATAATAGTTTCCATTCTGGGTGACTCATTGGGCACCAAAGATGAAAAATTACATCCCAATTATTTATGAAAAACAGAGCAGAACATTTATTGTTGATTTTTCCAAGAACACCATCCTGGCAACAGGTTATATTTTTAATTATTATCATATTTACTGTGTGCAGAGCTGTACCATTGGTGATTTATTCATTTTAATATTGATGACTTGTCCGCTCTGTTTTTCAGTTTAAGGACTTAATTCAATGAATTACTTTAATTTTTCCAGTTTACTAAGTTTTTTTTATAGGCAGCAACTCCCTACAATTGCCATTTCATTTTACGTGGGATATTTTTTTCATTTGTATTTTAAACACTTATTATATTGCTTTTATGTCTTTATATACACCTCAAGGGAGCTAACTTCATCACTCTTGCGAAAAATACTTAGGTATGTTTTAGGCAACTTTCAGGTCAAATTCACTGGTAAATTATACTCCATTTAGCTCTGTGGAAGTCAGTGGACAAAGTGTAAGATCAAACTGTTAATAACCCTTTCTTATTCAGTATGTCCTCTGACACCTTGAAGGATTTGTAAACTATAAGCGTTACTGCATTTTTAACAATTACTCTGATGCTTTCAATATGTATACGTCACAGCTCATCATTCTTGTGTTATATAGGTAAAATCCTGCTGTCAGCTCTACATTTGCTGCAGCCATCCCTGCATACAAGAGCCATCATAGTTCTGTGCAAGTGAAGCAAGGGTTTAGGAAGATTAGGTATAGGAAACCCAATTATGTAGTGTAACAGGCATGCTGTCACTCAAGTCGCAGACAGAAGAGTAGCTCCCCATTATAACTCACTGCAACTCATTGTTGCAACTCACTGTGCCATGAGTTGCAACAATTCCCGAGACCCAACAGAATTCGCTGATGGGTCCCATGAGCTGGGGAATTGAACGGCTGTTTAGAGCCACTGCAAGCCTGCAGCTGCTTTCTCCTAGCAATGCCCTACTTCCCTCCTAGCCCCAGTGCTGTTTTCAGATTAGGACGAGGGGGGGGGGGAAGGAAGAAAAGAGAGCTTGTTCTGGGGGGTTACCCAGCTGGTCCTGAAGGGTGAGATGGTGGACTGGATCATCTGAAAAAACCCCAGACCAAACTCACTCTGCTTCCTTCACACACCCCACCCCCACCCCCCCACCCGCCATTCTGAAAATAGTGCCAGTAACCGGGCTGAGCTGCATCAGCCTACCCTGCTCCTGGCACATGCAGACACAAGTTACTGAAGGTGCTTCAATTTGTAGGGTGCAGATTGTCATGGGATTGGGCCCTTTTAAAGCATTCTGCAGCCATGCACTTGTGTTTGGTCATGACTGTAGAGCGCTTGCTTGGGCCAGATTGGGCAAGAATCATCACTTCTGTCTGTGCCATCAATGTGGTGTGAGAAGAACTAGGAAGTAGTAGTAATGAGTCTTGGAACAAGGTACTTTGTCACTCCACCAGTCCTTTTTTTTCACCTCACCCAAGTCCCTGTTTTATTTAGTCATTATTCTAAAGAGCTGTTCTTAAATTATAGGAACTTAATGGTTGTTCTTAAATACAATAAAACCAACACTCATCCTAGGTCCAGTAGATATATCAACTGCTAACTGTAAGTGTAAAACCACACCAAATGACCTGTAATTAGAAATATTTCTTTCTAGACCAGTGGTTCTCAACCTTCTTTTCCTGAAGGCATCCCTCCATAGCTTTTCCAATTTTAATGGCACCCTGGTTTGGAATTACTAAGCTGAAATATAAATTCAGAAAAGTTGTGGATACTTTGAGGTTAAAAGGTTGAGAACCACTGATTTTGCTGGTCTCAGGTGAAGGTGACAGGGGCAGGAGCTCACCTTGCTATGTCTTCCTCTCTCCACTCTCTGCCCTCTCCCTGCCCTTTGTCCATACCTGAGGGCAAAAGAGCAACCCCTGTCACCAGACACTCCTTCAGGCTCTTGCACACTGGCAACTGTAGCCTCTACCCCACAGGTCCTCCCGCTGGCCTCAGTATTGGAGTAGGATGATTCTAACTGAAAAGTATGGCTCTGTAGCCCCATGTCCACCTGTTACAGAGTGCAACATTCAGAGTATAGGGGCAGCTGGTACAGGGGATGCCAAGGGGTGGGAGAAGGCAGCAGTAGCAGTCTCCGAAAGAGCAGCCAGAGAGATGCTACTTGTTTGAAAAGATGCTGGGGCAGGTGCAGAGCACCAAATGAGGAGAACTCCAAGGAGTTTTAGTTTGCTGCCGTACAGCTGCGGAGTAAAGCACTGGACCATGCAGCTCAGGGGCTCTGCAAGAAGCCCGTGCAGGCAGCCTGGCAGCAGCCTGGGAAGGTAGGCTCTACCCAAAATCTTTTTATTTTTTTCTTCCCTCCCTAGAACCTGCCTGAGCTGTGCGGGGGCCCAGTGCTTCTCTCCATGGCTGCAGTGCCCCCCCCAGGACCGCCCGAGCCGGGTGCCTGTGGGTGGGTAACTAGCATGCATACCTGCCTCCAGATCTGAATTTCATACTAAAATCAAACATAAATTTTATGAATGTTTTAAATATTATGAGATTTTAAACTTTATTTGTCTGTTATGTAAGTCCTTTTTTTTTAAACTTGGGATAAGAATAATCGTTTGTGCAGATATGGTAGCATCTATAAAGAATTTATATTATTAGAAAAGAGGAATGGGATTTACTGAAACAGTAAAAACAGGCATCCTAATAGAGGTTATTAATAAAATTAACAGTCTGGAGAAATCTATTTTAGTGTACTGGTAAAAGATTAAAATTATGGAACAAAATAAGAATAAAGTGGAAGTGGTTCTCTAAAATTCCTAAAGTATTTAGTCTTGAAGGGTGCATATGGACAGGTTATTTATAGCTGAAGCAGAATATTATTGAGGTTTAGATTTTTTGGGGGGTTGGGGGGAAAATGAAAGATTTTAGAACATATTGTGAATAGTTAAGATAAGGAAAATGCTTGTTACACTTAAGGGGTGGGGGGTGGAGAGGGAAGAAAGAAGGCTGGGTAAGGATGGCCAGAGAGAACGAGGCTGCATTATTCAAAGTAAAATATAAAGGTGACTTTAACAAGGTTTATCTGTGAAGACAGTAAAAAAAAAAAAAAAAAAAAAGGACAGCTATGCCTGTTAGATTGTAATTGCCATTTTTAGTAATATTTGTTTCTTATTTCTATATTTCCTTGAATTTACACACAAACTATTCTTTTCTATTCTTCGTCTTGTTTGAGAACATCTGCGTTACCTGATAAAATACCTAGTAGATTATTTGAGTTAAGCAAAAGCTTTTTATTGTCCCTTTTTAAAATCTTGTTTAAAGACTGTAGTATATCTACTGTGTGGGTAAATGAGAGGCCATATCTTTGAGAGGAATTTTTGATTGAATTAATGAGAGTTTCAGTGCATCAGTATGATGGTAGAAATCTACTGTGATTAAATTACCTCTTATGTAATTGAAAACAAAAGTTTTTCCAGTTGCTTCAGGATGTAAGAACTTGCTCTGTTTTAGCTTTTTGTACAAGGGTGCTCTTCTGCTATGATAGTTATGTTAATAATGTGCCTACAGATTAATTGTTTTCTCTCAGTTCAGGAGTAAGACATTTCTTTGCAAGTTTCTGACATGCAAATAGGTGTAATCCTGTTCCTATTGAAGTCAAAGTCCATAAGAATGTTTGTCATCAATAGTATGACAAACATACAATCAATAGTATTGTAACTTGGTATTTCCTATTTAATATATAATCTTAAGATATCCGTGACAGTAGCACTGTATCCCAGTGTTATTAACAGTATCTGGTTTTGGTTTTTTATGTTCATAGAATTTATGCATGCATAGTAGGTTGAAAATTCTATACCGTAGTTCCTTTCCATTCTATTTAGAAGTATACTTTTGGTTGTTATATAAAGAGTAAGATGCTGTCACTAAGGATCATACAGTATAAGCAGAGGTAATCATTATAGATGGAGACCATTAACCCAGATTCTAACCCAGTGCATGGGTTGCACTGGGTTGTATCACATGTCCCATCTTAGAGTTCAAAGTGATTTTTCATCGGTATGGATTGACTGTCATTTGTAATTAAAAAAATTATAGAGTCCTTAAACTAAAATGGAAAAACTAAGCTTACATGAATGTCCATGTTGGCAGCATTAGTTGCTTCTATGCCCCACAATGTCAAGGATTTTCTTTCTCATTGTCACTGGGTAGTACTTAATACAGTCTGCCCACACCTTTAGTATTTGTCTTGGACTACATTTATTCAGCTATGCTGTAAAAATTTTTTAGTTAAGAGTGTAGGTTATAGCCGTGTTGGTCTCAGGATATAGGCAGACTAGGTTCTTTGAGTGAATTATGATATCTTTTATTAGACCAACTTAAATAGTTGGGAAAAAAATTTTTATCAAGCTTTTGGGTTTAAAAACCCTTTGTCAGGCTGAGGGAGTCTCTGCAGTTGGTGTGTGCTCTTCCTGGATGGAATGAATAGTAAAGAAGCTTTATTATTCATTAGTAAAGAAGCTTTACTATTAATTACTATTCATTGCTCAGATAGATATTTAACAAAGTATTCATAGTGAAAACATATCCTTTTGTCTCATATTCTTGTCAAGCAGATTCCAATGTTAGAATTCCCTTGGCTAAACGTTAATGTCTGGTCATTGGTTTTCCCTTTTTGGAGGCATTTCCATTCTTAGGTTGACAAACACAAAAGTTGTTCATTTATCAGGCAATTCTGTTGCCTACATGACTCCTGCTTTGTCTCAGGGGAGACATTAGCTTCTTGAATTGTAATAGGTCCATTACAAAGTGAGTGGGTAAATCATTCCACATGCATTTTTCATAAGAATAATATAGAAAATCTCCACATTCTCCATAGTAAAAAAATATAGTTTATCCTCTGAAGTCTGTGCATTATATAAGGTGCCAAAAAGAAATCAAAAGAGAGTATCTATTATCATAAAAGGGGTTCATTTTCATAAAAGCATGAGATACTTTTGATACCATGATATTTAACCAGTAGTTTGAAATGATTGTGTTGCATTACCTGGATAAGCTAAGGAACAATGTATTTCATTCTTCGGGGGCAGGGGGCAAATACATGGGTGTCGTTCTGATCAAATTTCACCAAGGGTTTCCATACCCAAATGGTCTTACTTGCCTTCTGCCTTTAACAGCTCAGTAACTTACATTCTGTAGCTTTTTGCACTGCTTATGAAATCTTTCCATCTGGGCTTAAAGTGCAAGTGGGAAGTAGTAGAATATTAAGAAACTTGCAGGGCTAGAGTTTCTCCTGACTCAAACCTATAATGGCAAGACAATTTACTGGACCTTTTATATATTTTAAAGTTTGATGTCACTGTAAAATACAAGAGCTACATAAGGAAATGTTCATCTTTTATAAACTGTTACTGAGAACAGCTAGTTTATTGATCAGGTCAAAGATATAACAACATTCAGGATTAAGTCTCTCTGTTCTAGTGATTTCACCCATTAATTTTAGAGGTAGCAGATGTTTTTTGTCTTAACATTTACTCCATATTTTTTGGACATAATTTATTGTCCATTTCAAGGAACTTTTTAAGTTGCCTTTTTTAGTAAATACTGGTACCATATGTGAATGTTAGCACATTATAATTAATTACAAGTGGTGACCCTTCCATTCACCTTATTTTTCCAGCATGAGTGCAGATAATTGAATCAGACTGTTCCAGTAAATAGCAATAAATAAAATTAACATATGAACAAGCTAAAATACTTCTTTCCAGTAATGGTATAGGGTAATCCTGCTTTCCAGTGAAGATCAGATTGATTTTTATTCTAGAATTCAAAGTATTAAACAGGGCTGAGAAAGGTGAGTGAACATGTTGGTGCTAAGGCCTTTAAAAACCGAAGGTTGTCTGAGATAGATCAACCATAAGATTCCCCTAAAATACGTACTGTTAACCCCCTAAACTCGATCCACAGCAATCTTTCTGAGCTTCTGGGTGTGAGGTATACCATACCCCTACAGGTCTTGAGCAAAGGAAAAGTGCCAGTAACAATTGAAGAGTTTTCTGTTCCTGGCTTTGAGCTTGTCTTTGTCTTCTACTGTCCATAATAGAAACAAAGCTGAAGAGAAATGCGTAGTATGCAGAACAATTCCTAGAAGAGATCCACTGTGACATTATGAAGCAAAATGAGACAGACTTGGTGTGGGCTACAGGGTAAAATATAGGCAGGGAAGGGGTGGCTACTGTGGTTTGGATTGGGGCAGATGACATTGAAGTGGACCCTAGATACCAGGACAGGTGTAGTTTCATAGTTTCTAGGGTCGGAAGGGACCTGAACAGACCATCATGTCCGACCCCCTGCCCTGGGCAGGAACAAGTACTGGCATCATAATACCCCAGCCAGATATCTATCCAACCTTCTCTTAAAGACCCCCAAGGTAGGGGAGAGCACCACCTCCCTTGGGAGTCCATTCCAGAGCCTGGCAGCCCTAACCACAAAGTAGTGCCTCCTGATGTCAAGTCTGAACCTACTCTCAATCAATTTATGGGTTTTTTTTCCTTGTTATCCCAGGTGGTGCCTGGGGGAACAGAGCCTCACCTATTTTCCACTGGTCCCCCCTGGTGAATTTATAGATGGCTACCAGATCCTCTCTCAGTCTTCTCTTGTGGAGGCTGAATAGTTTCATGCCCTTTAGTCTATCTTCATAGGGCCTGGCCTGCTGCCCCCTGACCATGCTAGTGGCCCTCCTCTGGACCCTCTCAAGGTTAGCCATATCCCTCTTGAAGTGTGGCATCCAGAACTGGATGCAGTACTCCATCTGCGACCTGACCAGTGCCACATAGAGGGGAGGGAACACCTCCCTGGACCTGCTTGTGATGCCCCCGTGGATGTGCTGCTTGATAATTTTTCAAAGGTCTTCCCAAAGACAGAGGTGAGACTAACTGGCCTATAGTTACCCAGGTCCTCCTTTCTCCCCTTCTTGTAAATGGGGACCACACTGGCCCTTTTGCAGTCCTCTGGGACCTGGCCAGAGCACCACAAGCGCTCGTACAGCCATGCCAGGGACCCTGCTATGACCTCCACCAATTCCCTCAGTACCCTCAGATGAAGAGTATCTGGACCTGCTGATTTTAAACACGACCAGCCCCTCCAGAAGTTCCCTAACTAGATCGTCTCTGACCCTAGGCATGGCATCGTGTCCCCTGAGTCTGTCCATAATCTTTGTGGGGAAGTTGTTCCGGTCCCTGATCAGAAATATGGAGGCAAAGAACTCGTTGAAGAGATCAGCTTTTTCCTTTGCTGCAATCACCAGATTGCCAAACCTGTCCTGTACCTTGAGAAGCAATCAGCTTAATAGATTTACATTGCACAATGCCTGCATTTATGAAACATTAAATAACCTTTAAGTTGTTTTATTGTTAATGACATCCACAAAAGAGCCCCATCCATTTGTGACTGTACAGTACCCACTCCCATTGTTCAATATCTATTTCTTTCTTCTCCCATGGCATCAGTGGGATTATTTAGGATAATAGAAAAGTTGGACAGGAAGGGACCTCATGAAGTCATCTTGTCCAGGCCCATGTTTAAGGCAAGATCATCCCTGACTAAACCGTCTCACTCAGATGTTTGCCTAACCTGAAAACTTCCAGGGATTGAAAGTCCATAACGTCTCAGTCGCACGTTCTAATGCTTGACTACCCACAAAATCAGAAAGTTCCTCCAAATCCCTTTATTGCCTCTTAAGTCCCATACTAATTGCATCTCAGATCTTTCCTGGGCTTTACTGTTTTTCCCCGTGTGCCCATGTGATGCTTTTCTCTAGTTTTATAACCAAGTTTCCAATTTTTCACTTACAAGCGCTCACCAATTTTATGACTGGGCCCATGGTTCTAATCTTTGTACCTAAGCATTGATACAGAAGTGTCCTCACTTCAAAGGTGCCAAAGCCCTATGGAACCACAGTGGATCACAAGACCATAGTGGTCAACATAATTCGGTATACTATTCCTAACAGGCTTGTACTAACTTGCTTCAAAGGAAGGTAAAAGAAACAACAGTGTAGACGATTATACAATAACTTGTTTAAAAGAGAGGTTCTTTCTTAATCCTTGTTAAATAGTGGTTTGTTTAAGCATAATGGCTGAGATTCCTTATTATTTCTCTTTCATGTAACTCTCGATGTTCTCATGATCTATTTCAACAAATCCAGCTATTTGAGTCTCACTTGTACTCAGTATTTGTGACACTAGTTGCATATAATTTAGATGATGGGAGAAAGAGAGGCTAAGTCATTTGATAGGACAGGGATAGCCAACCTGTGGCATGTGTGCCACAAGTGGTATGAGCCGCTTTTGTGTGTAGCACATAGCAGATCAGGGAGGGAACAAGCAGTACAGCAGGAGATGGGGAACAGAAAGCAGAGCAACAGATCAGGCAGGGATCAGAATGGCCCTCAGGGATGGTGCGGGACTAATTTGTGGCATACCTGCCAAAAAAGTCCTCCCCCACCAAAATCACAGAGCACCACCTGGCTGTTGTTTTTAGATATTTCTGTTTTCCTTCCCTGAATTATTAATTATTGTAAACATCTCTTATCATGTTTTTGAAGCCAAACAGTCTCAATTTTTTCCATCCCTTTTCATACTGAAGTCTTTACAAAGAGCAGATAAATTCAGATAACTTGGAAAGACCTAACTCAGTAGTACAGACAAGAGCCTGATGATATTATTATATGTCTGTATAATTTAAACATGTTTAAGGAGCATCTGTGGCAGTTTAAGCCAGTGTCATTACTGTTTCTTTATGGCATCAGTCCTAATCTTTTACAGGCATTTACTGAAATGTTACTTGGAAAAAGGTGTTTCTCTTGCTCTCATAACCTGGTACTGGGGAGCAATTTGCTGTCAAATGGCTGCTTTTATCTAATAACCAGATACAACATACCATAGGTGCCAACTTTATTTTTGCCAGAGGGGCCTAAGATAATGGACATGTGGAAAGTTTCATGCATTTCAGGTGCCTGTAAGGTATGGTATTTCTGATTACAAACCTGTAGTCAGATGGACCCTGTAGGAGAAGAGGAGTACCGGTGCCTTACTCTGCAGCCTTTTGCAGAACATAGCTTGCTTTGCTTGTTGGCTACCAGGTTGCAGGAAGAGCAAAGGCTCCATCCATTCTCCAGTCATTCCCACCTACCTGTTTTTGGGGTGGGATTTCTGCCCTTCCAGCAGAGATCATGATGGCTACAGTAGTATTCTCTCTACTTAAGGGAGTCAGAGTGCTAGGTTGTATTTTAATGGGTGCTGCGATCAGGCCTTTATTTCGTTACATTTCTGAATCTTTTCCTTTTAGGTATGAAGAGAAAGCTGCTAAGGATCTGGAACGATATGACAGACAGACAAAGAAAGCTGTGGAACAGAAAATGCCACGGTCAACGAAGGACACAGATAAAAGGCAAAAGCTCAGACTGAAGGCTTCTCTCTCCAACCAGCAAAATCTTGACAAAATGTTTCATTCTCAAACTGAAAAGAAACAGAAATCCAGCGAGCCTGTGAAAATTGTTCAAGTGCCCTTCTCAATGAATTCTTTCAAACATAAACTTCAGAGGCATGAGGAGAGCAATTTGGATAAACATGAGCTTTACCTGATCCGTCGTCTGAGTTTTCCTGATGTTTGGATAATGGCTTCTGAAAAAAATATAATGTTACTGAACCCATATAGAGTGGAAGAAGCCCTTCTGTATAAAAAGTTACTGATGAATCATAAACTTCCTGTAGAGACCCTGGACAAACCAATTGCATTAACAGACAGGTACTGTAGAATGGTGCAAGGTTTTTAGTTTTGTTTTGTTTTTTAAAGTATCACTTAATTATCTGCATTAAATGCTGAAGAGACCTTAGCCATAGAGTCAGTGACTCTCTAGATTTATGTATTATTTTTACATTTTAAATCACGCATTGAAATTATTCAGTAGACCTGCTCCTGTTCCTGCTCCTGCTCCTTTTAAAGTTATGGTCTTAAAGGAATTAAAGGAATTTTGTCACTGATTTTATTGTTAGCAGGAAAAAAATCATTACCCAGAGGTTTTTAAAATACTTCCTAATTTCACAACCTTCCACCAACTTATACTGTCCTGTGTCTAGTTTTGCAGTTTTTCTTTTTACAGAAAATATATATAAAATATAAGAGAATTGTCCTTATCTATATATCATTAAAGTTTTATCATAAATTTAAACTGGTTCATGTTTTATATTTGCTTTATTTACCTAGTAGCTTTAATTTTGAACAAAAGTGTCCCCTAGGAATCATATAATAAGAGTATGCTTTTGCTTTAATTTATTTTATCTTTAGAATATAAATTACAATTCTTTAAGATACATAAATAAAATGGGCACATTTCTTTCTTTTTTCAAATATATTTGACCTAGAGTTTTTATAATACTTACATTTTCCCAAAGTTTATTTTCACTGTTTGTGAATACAAATGTATCCTTGGGGTTTGCATATGTAGATGTAATTTTTACAAGAGTATGATTAATAAGTTAAAATAATGGAACTGTCTTCTTAAGTAAATATATTATTTTTCAGTCTATATCTCTACTTACTTGGTCATGCTTTTGTTTCTATGGGGGGTTGGGTTGGTTTGGTTTGGATCATTTTAAACTTTATCACATTTGTTTTTTTGTTTGTTTGTTTTACAGTCTTTTTAGTGGAGTTCATTATATGAACACACTCAAGAGTTTGTCAAAGGATTGTCAAAGATTCAGTGGATCAATTTACTTAATGGATCCAAGGCTTGTAGCAAATGGATTTAGGATAAAAGTAATACCAGGTATGATGATTTACCTTTCTTCTTTTTCTTTTTCTTTTTTTTTTGGTCTTGTCAAACTTTTCCAGTTTAGATGGTAGAATGGGTGGAATCCTGTCAAACAAACTGTTAACTAACTAGGTAACTAACCAGTTGCACCTTTAGTACCTTAGGTTCATTTAGAGTTTTATCTGACCAAGAGCATCATCTTTTCTTTCTCACTTGGGAAATTAAAATTAATGACAAAAGCATTCTTTGTTCAAACACAGCATCAAATTTTCCTTTCAAGAGGAATACTTATCTAAAACATTTCA
The DNA here is from genome assembly GCF_030867095.1 of Alligator mississippiensis. Classification (NCBI taxonomy): domain Eukaryota; kingdom Metazoa; phylum Chordata; order Crocodylia; family Alligatoridae; genus Alligator; species Alligator mississippiensis. The sequence goes on along the minus strand of NC_081827.1, from coordinate 198,454,702 downwards.
AAGAATGATGTTTTAGCCTTTGGTGATTTCCACCAATCAGGGTTTTCTGTTTCTCACAGAACAACAAACCCCCCACAAATTTCCCTTTTAGGCAAGAAAAACATGGATTTTTCACTTTAACAGAGGAATATGTGGATTTTCCACTTTTGCAAAGAGCTCTTTGCAGGCTGGCAGAGCTGGGGGGAGTGGGAGGAGGGCGGTCAGGCAGTGGGCGCGTTGTACATGTGTGTGCTTATACACGCACATAGCTGCCAGGCAGCCTAGGGCTGGGGCTGCTGCCCAACCCAGATAGTGGATGGGGCCTGGGGCCAGCCTGGGCAAGGAGTGGGATGGGGCTGCAGGCAGGTCGTCTTGGGGGGTGGGGGCTTGCTCCCTGCTGCTATGTGCACTCCCAAGGGTGGGGGTAGGGAGCATGTGCCCCCCAGATCTGTACATGGGCTAGGTGCAGGCTGCCCACAGCAGGCTTGGGCTCCCCGAGCTGCTGCCCTCCCCCCAGGGCCTCTGTGGCTCAGCAGGCAGGACCCAGCACAGCAGGGAAGTGCAGGGCTGGGCAGCCACTGCTGCAAGCCCTGCAACACCCTGGCGAGGCGTCCCCTGTCTGCCCAGCAGCATTGAGGGACACAACTCTACCCCCCTGTCCCTGCTGCAGCCAGGCGGGCAGGGGACATCTTGCCAGGGCAGCACGGGCTTGCAACAGCAATGAACTTCCTTGCCTGGCCCTGCTCTGCCGTGCCATGCCGGGTCCTGCCGATTGGGTTGCGGAGATCCTGGTGGGGGGGACCTCTAGCAGGGGTGGGGGTATAGGGGGCTGTGGCTTGCCAATGAGGGGCCTGGCCCTGCGTTCTGGTGAACGAAGGGGGCAGGGGGGGCTCTGATTTTCCATGATAAACCCAAAATCAAATACCAAAATTTATAGGTACTTAGAATTTATTTTATTATAGTGATTGAGACACTGGTCGGCTTCCAAATTGCTTTAAAATTGTAAATATATCAATAAAACATTGTGTTCAGTTGATTATATATCTCTCTCTACATATAGATAGATAGATATCTATATCTAATATAATATATTATAATACTATAATATATTATGTCTAGATATATAAAATGGCATTTCATTTTAATAGCAGATTTTGGGGGTTTTTAATCAGAGAATTTGCATGTTTTTATCAGAGAGTGTTTGATTTTTAAACAGAGAAAACCAGGATCCTTGGTGATTACTAAAGTTATATTAACTAATTCAGGAAATAAAAATATGTATAATAAATCTCTGCATAATCAGTTTAATTCTTAGAGTATTTCATATGCTTAGTAGTAGTTTTCCATTCTGACTAGTCAAAGCATATGTATTTCATGAAATGTAATCTTGACTATGCATATGGCACTAATTTGCTGCCTATCTTATTACATATAGAAGTAGTCCATTAACATTTCAGTTTCAAAGTCTGGCATTCAGAGGCTTAGAAATGCTAGGAATTTGGTTGTCCATGCAACTCAAATTTTCTCCCTTTGTGTGTATAATTAATGTACAGTCTTTATGTAAATAATTGCATGCTTGTTAGAAAGCTTCTAAACTTAATAGTTGTGCCAGATTTTTTTCTGTATTAGGTGTCAGTGCTTGGTATGAATAAAAATGAATGTAATGTTTGCTTTCACTAAATCATTCAATAATTAAATAACTTGCCCAAAGTAGTATAGACAGTCAGGAGAATAAAACCTAGGTCTTTTGATTTCCAGTCTCGTGCTCTCGTCTACTGCACCAAGCTATAACTGGATATGGATGACTGTACTATTTTTGAGGTAAAGGTCAGGTAGAAGGCAAGGCAGAGGTGCATTTTATGGACTAACTGAATTTAAGAAACATAGGCATTCATGAGCCACAGCTCACTTGATCAGATGCTACAAAGATGAGCTTATTAAAGGCTTTGGAAAGGATTGTATTATATCTGAGCTAGTGCGGGTATGCTAAATACGTGGTTCTTTGTTCTGGTTACATCTACCTAACATTCCAGACTTTTTTTTTAATCCCTGCTTTGGAACCCCTGTCTTGCTTACTGTCATGAGCATGTGTGTTCAATACAGCTGAATAAAATGTGAGTTCGCCCTTTTATTTTAAAACAAAAGGCTGACACTTGGTTATGCTTCTATTGGTACACTTGCAAAACTACTCAGTACTTTCTCTGTGTAGACAGCAGGTAATTTTCTTCTGGTTATTGTGGGCCCAGTTCGTAAACCATTAGCATCAGTAAATGAGTCCTGTCAACCTCAGAGTGAGTTGGATGGGATTTTGTGAAGCTTTTTGCAAGGTTTTTCTTTTTCCATTGGGGAATAGTTGGGAAACTTTCAACTTTCCCCATAAGTAAAAAAAAATAAAAAAAAAAATTATGCGGTGGGGGGCTTCATATCCTCAACATTTCATTATCTTATGGATTTTTCCCACATCCAGGTCTCTTCTTTGCCTCAGTCTTACTCTGACTTTTTCAGACTTCTGGATACAAAAGGAGTATCACAGATTGGAAAATAATTGAGTGTTTTGGTCGCATTTCCTTAATCCCATCGGCCTTCCCTATCAGTTAAAACCAGAGTTCACCCAAGCTCCCCAAAGAGGCTTAAAAGACAGTTCTGTGCTACTTTTTGCTTTGCTCTGCACTTGACTGGAGACATTAGTGGAGGTCTGGGCATGCTGTTTTAGGATCTGAACACTAGTTTATTTTCATTTCAAGATCATTATCATACATTTTATATTTGGCTAGAGCAGATTTTTGGAGTCTGTATCAGAGTTGTTTTAAAACTAGTTCTGTCAGTCTACTCTCCAGTGAAATCCCATCATACTGCCAAGCTGTCTTAATATAAGATTATAATATCCCAAGAATAGGGAGCGATTGTTCCAACATTTCTGTACTGAATAACTTGCAGCCATCCTCCATCAGTGAAAATCTGGAGATGGCCTTCTCAGAAGCAAATCTCAGCAAACTTTTCTTCTGTCAGAGTTCCAAGAGAAACTAGCTTCTTGGGTGTGGTGCCTAGAGGGCAGTTCACTTGGTCCAAGGCAGATTCACTATAGAGCTGTTGGAAATGCTATAGCTTCTTGTGTTATTGCACCCTGCATATGTAGAGTGATGACAGATCTACTGTAACATATGGGAACCTTCAAGGATAGGTTAAAAAAAAGCATCTACATCAAGCCTCTCAGTAAGAGGCTATGTAGGTTGTTTTTCTTCAAAAGAATACTGTTTTATTTTCTGAATCTCATATAGCTTAAAGAGGGTGCTTTTTGCTGACAAATTGGCTAACTCAATAGTGTCTAACAGAAATGAAATGAGATTTCATGTAGGATATTTTCTAACAGACAATAACCAGTGGTTTCTTCCTGAGCAGATGATCATTTCTAATTTGACTCATTATCAGATTTTGTTTTGGTCATAATCACCTTCCAGAGCCACAGTGCTTCCTAGGGTCTCTCTTAAAGTTGCCGTTGCTGTCTTCTAATGCAACCCTTCATTATGCCTGTTTTCCAAACATGAATGCAAACTTAGTGTTATCTCATTCAGTGATGCTCTCTACATCTTCTTTCTTGTGACTTTTAATTTGACAGCGAATAAGAATTATTTTATTTCACATAGGGCATGTCTGCACATTGCCCTATGGTGACATGCTACATCGCCATACAGTGTGCTATGATGATGTAGCAATCATGTAGGTGTACACGCAATCGGCAGCTACACTGCCATAGCGGTGCACTCCCCTGTTGTAGCACACAGCTACAGCGACATAGTGGCAAAATCTAGACATGTGCTGTGCACATAGTGCAGTACAGGCAGTTACTGTGCTGTGCTTTAGTACTTCCAAAAGGAACTGGACTGGGGCCTAGCAGTAGAGAGAGAGACTGCAGAGGAAGGCTTGGGATTGAGACTCAAGGGAGCAACAGCTGGTTGAACACAGCAAGGAGATGATGACTAGAAGAGAAAAATGAGGTGGGGAACTGGGAGCTAGCTGGCTGAAGCTGGGGGAAAATGGAAATTGGATAAAGGAATGAGGGGACTGAAGAAGCAATGAGGAAAGAGGTGGGAGGGGAAACTAAGGCTGGGTTGAGCAGTTTGGAGAGGGAAACAGGGACTAAAAGACAAGAACTGAGGAGACAGGTTGGACAAAGCATTGAGAGCGGATTTGAGACTAGGTGAGCAAGGGGACTATGGTGTGGAGAGGGAAGACTGCCATTATGATAGCAAGTCCAGAAGGGGAAATTAAACACTCGGGCAAAAATGAGTAGGTTGGAATGATAAGTTTCAAGGAGCGGTTATTTAAACAAGGAGCCAGGAATAGGGAAGAGGAAGGACAGACAGGAAACAAATAACAAGAGTCAAACTTGGCAGGAAGGGCAAGGGAAGGTCTCTTGATCCTTTCAAGGGCCGAAACACCTCTGAAATGAAACAGCTGCTGAAATTTCACACAGCCCTAATATATAGATATAGATATCTATATCTAGAAATAGATACCTAGATATAGATATATAGATATACAGGAAAGGAAAAGAAAAGAACAACAGAAGAATAGCTTCTGTTGTTAATGTTGATTTTCATTTGTAACATCAGTAATGAAGAAGCACAATTTCTGAGACCTTGTGAAATATCTCTGTGATTATGGCCATCTAGCAGCATTGCAAAGATGTAGCTGTCTTGGTGGCTAAACTAGATTCTTCAGACAGAAGATAAAAGACAAGAGAACTTGATTCTCACATTCAGAGTGGTGGTAACGTTTAGCTGAAGCTGACAGAGGTGGAAATACCATGTTTCCTCCCTTTCTGAACTGGTCTGGTCAAGATCTCTTCTCTGGAGGCACAGGAGCCTCTTGGATTGCAAAGTGCCAGGGGACTCTGAAGGTGGCAGCTATCATTTCAAAGTTTACCCTTCCAGCCCATCCAGTTTTTCCTACCATCATTCCCATTTAATAAATACTAGATAAATATTGTCCAGGAAGGAGTGGTAATCTTATTTGGTTAACATTAACTAGTTAGATACATTTGAGCAATTTCAACTGTAAACGTGTCTTTCCTTTTCTAGAAATCTTACTCTGTAACAAAGCCAAGAAGCTTCAAAGATTCCTTCTCATAGTTCTTTTAACCTATTCCAGTTCATACTAGACAATTTATCTTAAGCTTCTGCCATTTACATAAAACTGTTTATGAAATAAGCTGAGTTGGACTTTTCTCGACTTGGACAACAAACGCCACAGGCCTTGGCACAGAAATTGCCAGTTTTTTAAAATGAAGATTATCCCCCTGTCTCCCAGCTCAGTTTCCTATTTCTCAGGCTTGGTGTCAGGCAGGATCATGTGGGGTTGAATTGAGATTGTCATGAACCATTCTTATATGACTGAGAGACAAACTATCAAGAGGAAGATTTTTTACTGCTTTATGGGATTTGTTGGAGCATGCAAATGAGACAAATAGTGGCTGACCTGCAAAGGTTTACAACTGGAGTGGAAGGAATATGGCTGGGAGGGAAAGAAGATCATTGTATGGATTCAAGATGGGTGTCAAAAGTCATCTGGCCCTGCAGACTGGATGAAGGTTGCCAGGCCAGTCTGCAGGCCCAATCAGGCCCACAGACCATCCCCACACGCAGGACCCAGCACACATGCCCTGCCAGTGTGTGCACTCTTTGAAATTTGCATACCGGATCCAGCCCTACATGCATGGCCAGGGCTAGCATTTGGGGCCAGTTTGGGGGACATGCTGGCTTCACCAAGCCAGGCCAGTCTATGGGTTTGAATAAGGATGATCCTCAGGCAGGGCATTGGACTAGAGGACCTCTCAAGGTCCCTTCCAGCACTATTCAATGATTCTGTGGGCCCAATCCAGACCAGATTCTGATTTAGCATGCAGGGTTGGTCTGGCATGGACACCACTTGCAGCATATGTCCCAAACTAGCCACGTGCAGCATGCTCCAGACAGGCTTTGCACCCTACATACAGTGCTGTGGGCCAGATGATGATACAACTCTGCAGGCTATATCTGGTATTCAGAATATGTGAGGACTTTTTTCTAGGCATTTTTAGGGTGGTCTCTTCAGCTTGTCATGGATGTCCCCATTCAGTTGTTCAGTTGCAACAGGGACAACTTCTTGATGGGTATGGAGCTTTCTGGAAAGGTTGGGAGAGTCTAAACATCTTGGCCCCTGTGGTAGTAAAATCAGTGAAAAAGTTGCTTTTGATTTCAGTGGGAGTTGGATCTGTCCTGAAGACATTTGACTTGGGTTGATGTTTTAACTGAGTGTATTGCACCACTGGTATATGGTGCAAAAATCAAGCTATACTATATCCAGCTGTTTCAGCTTCAACTTCAATTTCACAAAAGTTTTAATACAAACCCTGGGATTAAAACTCTTGTCCACAGCTGGAAAAATTGTAAAGTGGTATAAACCTTTAAACAGTGCTAACTAGAATTTGAACTAAAGTAAACTGTGTGTTGCTGGAAAAGGTCTTGTGATTTAATAGGAAACCCTGTGGGAAGTCAGGCTGTTCACTCCAGGAAGGAAAAATTAGTTTTCTTAGCTCTCTTGAATGCTATTGGCCAATTTACTAAGCATTTTTACATCAGTTTTATTTTTACTGGGCATATTCTGGGATATAAATCAAAACAGTATGCAAAATACACTTTATTTATTGATGTCAGGGAATATTAATATTTTCTTCTTTTATTGCCAGGAGTTGGAGCTACAGAAAACCAGATGGAAATAGAAGGAATGGCTAATTGTATGCCATACTACGGTGTATCTGATTTAAAAGAAATTCTGAATGCTATGATAAATAAAAATGCTAAAGAAGTATTTGAGTGTAGACCTCTTAAAGTGATAAATTATTTGGAGGTAAGAAATGGCCAATGTTTGAAAGCAAATTGGCTATCTTACGTTTCAATAAATTGCTGAAATGGTCTAAAAGTCTCTTTAGTTTTTGGTCTTGAGTGTAGCTCTGTTCTGAAAGACTCATGTTAAACAAGGGGGTATAGATCCAATATACTATTTCTGCCATTATGGCACTGCATTGGTAAGAACAGAAGCTTTGCTACTAGTCATGAGATGCATCTTTGAAATCACATAGAAAATAGACATGTATGAGGAGGTGCTGTATTTTTACATAGGCAACAACCTATTTAGCATATGAAGAAGTGGTTTGTTCTCTACTCTCAAACAGTTAGTCTCTAAGGGAGTTTTTACATGTGCTTTGGGGTGCAGGGGGGGACACTTTAATTAGAGTGGCTCTGAGAGCTGCTCTAATTAAAACACCCACAGTGGCATGTATTCAGCATCCTGCACTTCAAAATGGTATTGGGAGCGCTTTAACTAAAGCTTGTTCAACGAGATTTAGTTAAGCAATCCCACCGCCATTTTGAAGTGTTTGAATGCTGAATACAGGTCACGCGGAGGCTGCTGGAGTGTGTTAGTACACTTCAACAGACTCAGTTAATTGAGTCTACTCTGACACATGCTACTTAGCACGTGTCAGAGCAGGCATATGGCATGTGTATAGGTGCCCTAAGGTGACACCCTGTCCTGCCTTCTACCTGACTTCAGACTCATACAGCTAACTACGTCTGGTGCAACAAAAAGAAATTTATGCAAAGAGGAAAGAGTACAAATGTGAATCAAGGTCTATTTTTGTACCAAAATGTTTTTTTTTTAATTTAGGTAAAGTAGCACTGCTTTATAACCCTAAAATGGCTGAAATCATGTCAAAATACAAAAGCACCACCTGCCAACCCTTGTCACTGAAATAAAAATAATCTTTTAACTTTAACCATTGCATTGGCCTCTCTCTCCACCATTTCCCTTAATACTCTTGTCAGTGTTTAATACACAAATAGGTAATTATTGCCTTTGCACGATTTTCTATCACAATTTTCATCATGTACAGTTTCGTACACAAATTACATGATAAATACTAGAGAAGCTGAACAATTGGGAGTATGTTGTTTCCCAGTGAGCACTTCTACGTGAGATGCTAAATGTGCAGTAAATTATTTCTACATGGCAAAAACAGTGCTAATGCGTAGTAGACTTAGTCTGCTATGTGTTAGCATCACTAAAAAGACATGCACCAGCACTGTTGTGCAGTAGCACTGGTTACTGTGCATTGAGTTAGTAATTGTTTGTAATAACAGTGCATTACTACTACAGCGCATTAATGCACATGTAGATGTGCCCAGTATGGCTTGTATCAGCGTTATGCCACTTTTCTTGCCTCTTCTCAATGTGTTGATTCAAAATTAAATATCTTGGGCCCTCCAAACAGGAAAATACTAAAGCATTTTCTTAAGTCTGTCCTGTATCAAACATATGCAAAATCCTTTCTTGCATAAAGATCCTTTTTTCAAATTGGGCTTAGGAGTGTGTATATGTTTTATGTACAGCTACTTTTTAAATACTTTAGGAAAATCCTGTCCCATATTTCTGGGGGAGAAAGTCGGGTATTGGCTGTGGAGCCAGAATAGTTCTGCTATCCAAAGGAGGGCATGCCATAGAAAAGTATGCCCAGGAAAGATAGGTCAACAAGAAGTGACTTGAGTGATAGTCAACCATGAGAGAGAGAAACTTTCTTTCCTTTGCCCACCAAATTCCCACCCAGGTTCTCAGATAGGTCAGGAGAATTGAACTTGGATATGTATGACTAGTGTTGAGAGATGATGAAGGGATTGTAAATTAAGGCAGTTGGGCATATGAACCACTTTTATGTGTGGAGTTACACAGCAATAATAGCAGCTGGAAGGTAAACATTAAACAGGAAGGCATAAAGCCTGCAATCACAATGAAAAAATAATAATTTAAAAATATAGGGCTGAGCACCCAGTCAGACTTGACATAGAGAGGATGAAAATTCAGAGTTAAGGATTATAACCTAGAACCAGGCATCTCCTAAATATGAGATTTGTTTTACTTGAATGTAAAATAATTATTTTCACTGAAGTCACTGCTGAGTTCTGCTGTTGAGATGACTATAACCTGTAGCAACTGAGCATTATAAATATGATCCTGCCTTAATAGTAAATTTCCTGCATTCTCTTAATGCTTAACAGTAGCATTAACTTGATATTGAGTGTGTCTACATGTGCATTAGATCCAGGAGCAGTTTACTCGCGAGTAAACTATTCATGAATAAATGCTCCTGGGCAGACATCTGCATGTGCAAGGAACCAGGAGCAGATTTGCTGCTAATGCTTCCACTTCCTGGGGCCCTGCAATAGGCCCCTGCCATTACTAGAGGGAGCTCTAAGCTCCTTCTGGGTGCTAGCCTAAGGGCCGAGAGGGAGTATCCGGCCAGGAGATTGCAATGTCCCAGCCCCAGCCAGGAAGCAGCTATCTGCTCCCAGGGAGGCTGCCTGCTGCTGGGATGGGGACAATGTTCCCCTGCCCCAGCAGCAGGGAGCTTCTGGCCCTGGCTTCCCAAATGGGGCCAGGGGACTTGGAAAGAGCTGCATGGGAGAGGCAGGTCCCAGGCCCCTGCTCCAATCTGCCAGTGGGGCAGCTACCAGCGGATTGGGGCAGGAGATTGGGAGATAAGGGATCTCCCAGTGCCGGCCTCACGACCGTGGAGCTGCCACTGGGAGCTAAGGATCTCCCAGCCCCTGCTCCTGATTGCAGTCTTGCAGCGGGGAGCTTGGAGTTCCCTGCTGCCAGGGCAGGGGGACATAGTACTTGCCTGGGCTCCTATGGCAGAGTCTACCCTGGCAGCAGGCAGCTCCCAGGGGCAAGAAGCAATCTCCTACCCCCGGTGGCCAGCTGACCAGGAGCAGATTTGCTCCTGGTTAGTCGTCTACACAAGTATTATCAAGATCGTTTCAGGCTGGACATAAGGAAGAATTTCTTTACTGTCCGAGCCCCCAAGGTCTGGAACAGCCTGCCGCCGGAGGTTGTTCAAGCGCCTTCATTGAACACCTTCAAGATGAAACTGGATGCTTATCTTGCTGGGATCCTATGACCCCAGCTGACGTCCCGCCCTTTGGGCGGGGGGCTGGACTCGATGATCTTCCGAGGTCCCTTCCAGCCCTAATGTCTATGAAATCTATGAAATTATTGCGCAGTTAGTAATCACAAGTAAATTTGCTACTTGCATTTTCAGGTAGCAAATTTACTCACGATTAAAGAGGTTTACTGCGCAGTAACCATGTGCACGTGTAGACTCACATGCTGCACAGTAAGGCATCTCATATAGACACACTCATATAGTCAATTAGTATATAAGACTTTCTACTACTATATGTACACACTTGTGGTGACTGAATAGACTAGATACAGAGATGTAATGCTATAAATTGGTCAAAATATCTGTAGGAAAGTGTCATTTTAATTTTGGATCATGATTTTGCCGCAGACAAAATATGTTTTGTGAGCTGGTAAATATTTCAGCTCCCACTGATATCACTGTAACTTAGAGGTTTTCATATGTGTTGAATATTTTCAACAAGATTGGATCCCCTCCACATGCTAAAAAGAAGACAAGCATAACCAATAGATTTGCAACACAAATTGATTCAATGCTGCAATTTCTTTTTCTGTTTTTATATCTCAAATGGTGCCTTGATATGACTTGTGAGACTTTTGCCGGAGAGTTGTAGTTTGGATGTTTGGGGTAGAATTTATCACTAGAAAATGAAAAAAAAAACAACACTCAGTGAATGCCTACTGAGTTTACTGAAGCCACAAGTTAATTTGTTACAAGGTAACACTATTTGTTTTTTTTCTCCCCCACACCTCAACCCATGTCTCCATAGGGAGAAGCAGTGCGTCTGGTTCGGCAGCTACCTTTACATTTGTCAAAAGAGGATGTAGAGAACACAATTCACAGGATGAAGCAAGAGCTTGGAAATGAAAACAAAGGCTGCGTTCATGGTCGTCCGCTATTTCATCATTTAACAGATATTCCAGAAGTTAAGTAACAAGCACAAATCCAAGGAAAGTTACTCAGTAAAGTGGAAAATTTTGTTTGACTTCATATTTCTGCTCCTTAATTTTCACCAGTACTCTGTATTGTACAAAGCATTTGTATTCTGATCTTGACTGTTTACTTTTTGCTTGGTTTGGTTGGGGGGTTTATATTTTTGTTGTTTTATTTTTATGTTCAACTACTATTTGAAAACTGAAAATGGATTATAAATATTGTATAGAAACTGTCATTTGGAGCAACTTGTAATTATTTTTTCCGCTAACAGTTTAATAAAAAAGTGTTTGCAACTGGCTTTGTACTTTTTTCATTGTTTGACGATTGAAAAAACAGCATATGAGGATGGTTTAGGTTCAGAATGGTTGCAGGTTATTCCCAAAAGTCCCTGACCAGTTTATTACAATAATGACATTAAAGATGTTGATATTTAAAGAAATGCCCGAGGTCTCTGTATACATTTGCATATTCAATTACTGCAATTATATCTGAAAACTTAAACCATTTCCATTTACAAATGAGTAGACGTTAAAGTACAAATGTTCAGTGTCCATAATTCTGGTACTTGACCACAAAAGAATTCATGACATTCATTCTCTTTGGACCAGAATGTGTAGAAATAACCTACTTCTGTAACTACAAAAATACAAACATACTAGATTATCATTCTTTCTAAGGTAAAGCCCAAAACAGTGTCTCCTGGAGGGAAAAGGTTTCCACAAAGATCTCTTCCTGGAAATTCCTTTCCATCCCCATTCTGTCCAGAACTGCTAAAATTAGTCTGACCTGTTCACACCTGGTTTATATGGGGCTTCCACAACTGCTAGATTGGAAGTTGCTATAAAAAAAAACAACCCTCAGTGTATACCAAGCTACTGTGGACATCACTGGCATTAAGAAGAGGCTATTCTACATTCTGAGTAGGCAAATAAGCAGTTTTTCTGATGCATTAAAAAATGGTCTATTGGCTGTGATTTTATATGACACCTATAAGAATAAGAGAAGTCAAATCCCAACCATCTATAGCAACATACAAATTAAAACAACTAGTTTTCTGTTATGCTACCAAGATCAAAGATTAAGAAGTATCATGTGAATTTTTATGCTTTTGAAACAGCAGTCTCTCTCCTACAGAAAATAGATGCCAATATGTTTGTATTTACAGCCTGAAATCAGAAAAAGGAAACAATAGGAATGTTAATAAATCTACTACAAATATTTGGTGGTGTACTTTCATTTATGATTTTCAATCAGTCTGCTAATGTTTGGTTCTACATGCCCGCATTCTGTTAGCCTTGTCTAAGAATTGTCTATCCAGGGAAGTAAGCATGCAGTGAGCCTGAGTTTGAAATGTGCATTAAAGTTGTCTGTGATGGGTAGGAGTGTTGCGAAGCTCTTTATTCCACTTTGAAAATGGAGTACACTTCCATACCTTTCCCCCCCTCCCTCCCCCATGCATTAAATTGTACTTTGTGTGGTACAATTTATTTCTTTATCTTAGTAGTGAAACACTTCTTCAACATCTTATTCCAGCAGCTTATGCTATGAATGTACATATCTCAACCTTACCCCAGAAAACTGGAGTTCAGTCTGTGGCATGATCACTACCTGTTAGCCTGTGGAGCAAATGCCTTGCAAAAATAATGTCAAAGGTGAGTGACAATTTTCCCTAAATATTGTTTTACAGATTCTGGTTCTTTATTGAGTAGAAATGTTGACAGAAGAAATGCTCAGAGGGCAAGGCTCTCCCAGACTGTGTATGTGAGGACTTGATCAGCTGGAGGTGAAAGATTTTGCCTAGCTGGCGTAACAACTGGCATGCTGGAAGCAGCGAAGGTCTATGTGTAGCTTAGGTGCTAGCATACAATATTCCACCTTGATAGAGGCAGCTGACCCGCAGTGACTTTGAGCTGCACCCTGAACGTAAAAATGAGCATGGCAGGGAAATACATGTTGGCTTGTGCTGCAGGTTAGGTCTTCCATTTAGGTAGTGGGAAGCCCAGCTGTGGAGGCTTTAGGTGTAAATGTGAACAGCTGTTGCTTTTTGTGTTGAAGAGTACTTTGAGTGGGAAGGATGAGACATCTAGCAAATCATCTATTTCTCTTTCATTGCCAGAGGAGTTACAGCTGTTGCTGCCCCCCCCCCCCCCCCCCCCGGCCTCACCCCCAACACACATACAGCCAACATCAGAAGAATGGAGGTATGGGAAGGAGAGCCAGATTTTAAAAGACTTCAAGTGGGGATGCAGTAGGGAAGCAGATTAAGATTTAAGCAAAGGAGCTAGAGGGGAAGAGGAGGCAGAGAAGGAAATGCCTTTTTTGAGGGGGGAAAAAGTGGCTACAGAAGGAGAAAGAGCTGGCAATTACTGCCATGTTAAAACTTTTACTATGGAGGAGAGAGGCACATACCTAAATAAGCCTTCAGGAAGGTGATTATTTAAAGGGTTGCAGAAGGTGGTGTCTTGTGCCTGTCCAAATGAAAGGCAGACTTTGAGGGAGCTGTTCTAACCTCCCTTTCTCCATGATCCTCTCAGCTTCCCCTACCCCCATCCCTAACATCCTGCAGCACCTGCAGGTGCCCAGCCAACTGCCAGGGACCCTGCTCCCTGCTGGGCTGTAGTCTGCCTGCAGCTCTCCTCCTGTGCTCCTGTGAATTGCAGCCCTATGGTGTTCTTTCTGCTTCCCTAGCCTTGCCTTTTCCTTACCACAGTGCCCAGCATGCCCCCAGGGCAGAGCAGTCAGGAAACTATTTTCTTCTTCTGCCTAACAGAGGAGAATACTCATTTCTAGTCCTCTGCCCAGGTGCCTTGCCATGATGAGGAAGCACTGTATGGTGCTCCTTTCATCCCTTATATATCCCCTGCCTTTTAACAAAGTGTTGAGTTGTTGGTGGGAAGGCTCAAGACTAAGTCAGGCTGAGCTGATTTCTCTCCTTTCTGCAGGGTTTTTGGTTGTTGCTGCGTTGGTCTAAGGACACAAGTAGGCAAGGTTCTTTAGGCAGATGTGATCTCTTTTATTTTCTCTCTTAATTGAGTAGTTGGAAAAAAGTTCTTTGCAAGCTTTTGGACACATGCACCATTCCTCAGGCATAGGGAGTCCCTGCTGTTGTTCTAAGAAATTCTCTCCTTTCTCCGGTTCACCAGCTACAGTTCTCCAACCTCCCTTTTGGTTACTCCTCTTCTGCTGTAACCATTGCATTTCAGAGGCACATGGGGTCCAGGTATCTGGGAGAGTTCTTGCAGTATTTTGGGCTTGTCCAGGTGCCTCTCCAACCCCAGTCTACAGGAGGCAGGATGCACATATTGAGGTGCCATGGAAACCAATTAGGGCTAGAAACTGGTTGAAAAGAGACCATTTGGAAAGGGAAAGATGTCTGTTCGCTGAGTAACTGAACATTTATATAATTTCTTTTACAAGAGATAAAAACAATATATATTAATATTATTTTTGTTCCTATTGAGCCAAATATTGATGGTCTTTATTAAGGCAAACTCTCATTGACTTCAGTGAATATTTAACTGAATATGATTGACCCGTGGCCTTATGAATTAAGAATCAAAGAACTCAGATACTGATTTGAATGGATTCATGCACACTTGAATTCTATTAAAGGATTTATCTAATTCGTTAAAAAAAAATATATATATACCCCACTAGGTGTGGGTATATATACGTTTAACACACAATCAAGACCTTTAGCCAGTCAGGAGACGGAAATACATATGCTATAAGTATACTGCTCTTCAGGCTCTGATTGGCTGTGATAAAATAACATTGTGGAAAGCTTAATATAGGAGTTGTAACCACAGGAAACAACCATTCATAAATCCTTTCCAGACTGACATGCTTTTATACCCATATGTAGCAAACAATTCCTAGAAAGAAAAGAATTCTGGACTTGCACGTCATAGCCTTCCTGTGGCGCAAACCATGCAATTTCTAAATTTCATCATCAATACAAAGCACATGCTACTTGGTATGTACCTATAGATTGGGTAGACTGAATACATTATTGTTAAGGTCACATTGAGATATTTTAATGTTTATTCACCATTTCTTGCTTATTTATAACTTACTTATATTTTAAAGTATTTCTTCGCATACTAATTTACTTCTTGATACCGGCATCATGCTACAGTAATATCTACAGTAATGATTGAAATGTGTGATATAGATTCAAAATACATTCTTTTTTGTGGAGTTGTGAAGCTGATATACATTATTCACAGAGAAATTTCCATTACATGTATAGTACTTGACATTTAAGATTAAACGTTAAGTATTTGCAGTGCCCTCTGCTGGCTTTTTTATTTTTTATATAAACATAATGGATCACTGCATCCTACATGTACTTGGCTTGGTGTTGGAAGAGGCAGAGTATTGTCCATCTTAATTAATCTTTTTTTTCATCTTTAGTCATATGAATAAGTAATAGTGATATTACTATTGATATTTCCAGCAATTTCCCCCCAAATATGTCCAAGCACACGCAGTATATTATAATCTGTTCTGCTTGGACTTGGGAAGCACAGTGATTTACAAAATAGTTTTTATTTGCCAGCAGGCACGCACACTCTGAACACCACTCATTCTAGATCTTCTGTGATGTACTTCCAGTTCAAATTTTTGCTTAGGTTATATTTAGAAATAATCCCTTTTTTGGGGTACAAAAAATGCTAAAGACTAATTTTCTTTTTACATACAGGAAAATCTCACTGAAAGATGGGAGAGAGCAGACATCCTTTCCTCCTGAGCATGTAATGTGAAACTGCTAAGGTAATGCCCATTAGTATATACAAATAACATCCTGATGAAATAAAAATTTAAGGAAGTCAATATCTGTTTCCATCACTGCTTGTTTTACTAAAACTGTTTGTAATATATTTTGGGGTCTTGACTTTTTTAAATATTGAGAAGAAAGGGAGAAAATATGTCAAGATATGTTTAGGGAAACACAGGTGAAGTGTTTATTCCTGTAAGTAATACTATTTCACTGGCAGTAGTAAGCCATGTGTGATAGGTATTTTTAGAACTGGACTTTATTTCATGTGTTTCATATTTTTTTGTAAATATTCAGAATTGAACTAATATTTGCCTTATTCATCCTGGCAAACAGTTACAAAACTACTCCCACCTCTGTGGCAACTTAACAGCCAGTCCCACTTCAACCTTTCCTTTTATGTACATGTTGGCGGTACCGTGAGTAAGTGTACTCTGACATGGACAAAGCTTACAACAGCTGATTCTTAATAGTTGATTGTTTGTTTTTGAGCAATTCAGCTTCTGTACAAATATGCAGCTTTTAATTAATTTCCAAAGCACACTGAGCAACATTTAAGATAAAATGCAAACAATTCTAGACTTGTTTTAAATAATTTGTGCCCAGGCACTTTTCAGACTGATTTATATATTGTGTTTCAACAAATTTATGGTGCATCCATTTAATTTTGTACATGGAAGGCTACCAGATGAAGCTTTATTGTTCTGTTCAAGTGTTGCATGTATCATATCTAAAATCACTGAGAGTATAAATGTGGAAATGTTAAATCTTTTGTTAATGGCTTCGTATTAAGTACACGTGGTTGCAGATGATTTGGAGGACTTATTTAAAGTAAATATACAATTTCAAGCTCAATTATCATTTATAGCTTAACTAAACATAATGAGATATTAGTGCTGTGAATTTGATACAGTGTTACTTCATAATTATGATGCTTTTCTACAGTAAATTTGATATAGAACAGTTGTTAAAGCAAGGCTGCTCAATTGTGTGACCAAAGATTTTATGGAACACATCTGGCAAATTAGTTCAGGATGTGTACCGTGTAGGAACAGAATCTTTTGCACAAAACCTAGAAGGAAGCTAATTCTAGATGTATATGTGTTTCGTTGATGACCAGAAGTTAAATGAATATAATTGTTTAAGCTAATGGAAATAGTATTTAGAATAACATTTCAGAATAGCTAAAAAGGAAATGAAGGATAATTGCTGTTTAAAATCTCAAATGAACAGTTTACACCTGTTAGTATGTTATGTTTAGAACAGCTGTGTCTTTTATTATCAGTAAACAGATGCAGAAAGTAATGGAATGTTTTAAAGCAATATGTTAATCCTATCTTCCACTACTGAACAGTCTCACAATATAGTAGTTAAATATTAACTGTATTGCTGCTGTTGTTTACAATTATACAATTTGTGGTTATATTTTGTCTGAAGATGAATATATTTGAAGCTCTAAAATATTTATCCGAAGTTATTTTAGCATGTGACACTTTGAGAGCTCACTCTTGTAAACAGTGTCACACTGTAATATGTTTATTCAGAAGTCTAGTTGCTTAAACAATTCATGTAAATTCTTGAGGATCTTGAATTAGTTTTTCCTCAATGGACTTTATCTATACACTTTAAAGTGTACTTGTTTTTTAAACAAATCTACAGTTGTGAGAGAAAAATACTACATTTGAGAGGCCAAACTCTGCAAACTTTCTTTGAGCAAACTCGTTTTGAAAACAAAGTATCCTCAATAGAATTTATCCAGATCTTGTTCAATCCAGCCTAAAATTTCACATTATTACCTTAGATCATATTACAATAATTCTAGCAAGTTTGTCTCAAATTTCTTGTATCTCCTGAATAATTCTGGATCTCAATATCATAATTCAGTAATTTTTTCGTAATTTATGATAACTATATTACTGATGTACTAAAATGTGGCTTTATTTTGACTGCTGTATCATATCAGTCTCTTGGAAAAGTAAGATCTTCAAACTGGTATTTGCCTTTTTAAAACTGCATTTGCCATATTACAAAATGTTTTAGAGATGCCTATAAGAATCAAACTGGAGCTCAATTTAAATTTAAGAATTATATATCAAATGTTAGTGTGTTTTCACATGAAAACATCACCTTTAAAGACGCCTTCATTTACATAAATTTGGAATATTTGTAAACATTTTTAACATTATAAAAAAGTTTTAATGAAATATCATGCAATTGTGGAACATTACCGAATCAGCAGTCAAAGAACGGAAACACAGTGGATTAATAGCATAATTTTCTTAGCAGATTAGCTCCCAGGAAACGTAGAGACCAATGAATATGGCAGCTGCGTTATTCAAATATTGTATTCAAGCTGAGGTCAAATTGTTCATTCATGCATGTAGAAGCTCGGCATTAATTGAATCGCTGCATTTTTAGAACGCTTCTGAGGTCAGGCATTTTTCATGCCTCAACATTTTTAAATTTATATATATATATATATATATATATACACACACACACACACACACACACACACACACACACACACACATATACATTAATTAATTAAGATTGTCCTGAGGCATAGGCATTGTTCTGATTACAGTGTAATATGCTTAATATGTTAGGCATTCATACAGGTTTATTGATTTGTCTGCCAAATCATTACAATGTTAATGGCAACTACAGATTAAAAAACTGGATCTACAAGATTTTAATGCATATTAATATCCTGGCAACCCATTACTGGGGGATTGTGAAAGGCCAAGTCAGGTAAAATTCACTCTTCTGACTGAAAGAAAGACACTATATCTGTCTAGTTCTGTTTTTTAACCTGGATAATATTTATATTGGATCAACTGAAAGGTAGTCTTGATATGACATGGTACGAGATGAATGATCTCAAAAGTATTTGTCCTCATAGTTGTCTGTCTCTGCCATTTTCAAGTTGATCACTGACTTTATAGTTTTAGGCACTATTATTTCACAAGAGAATTTAAAGTCCATATTTGGAGATAATCATTTACTGAATTTTATTAAGTATCTCCGATTTCAAGATATTTATTTCCAGCATAGGAAGTAAGTGACTCTATCTCCAGTAATGGATCCTGGATGTGATTACTGTTAAATTCCTCATTTAGCAATACATCCAATATTTTAAATTATCTCAAAGCATTTTCATCAATGCACTATTTGAATTTTACTCTTCTCTAAGTAAAACAGTCATCTTCATATTGTCAGAGACCTGAGACTTTATGAGTTTTTTGGCTTGTTTCTTGATAAAATTTTAAATAAGTCAGTTTTACTCTCCTGTGTTGATTTTTTTGTTTTCTATTGCTAAATGAGGAAATGTTTTGATCCCAAAAGTTAAGTTAGGCCTAAGCATAAAAAGAAGATATGTATCTCATAGGCCCTTGGCAGACGTTCAGTTAAAGATGCAGTGGGCTCTGATACGTGATTCCAACAGTCACACCTCCTGCTATGCTACACATACTGCTACATCATGATGCTGGGCTCCCTCTGCACTAGGAAGTAACAAGCCAATTAGCTGATCTGCGCTCCTGGTCTTGGGGTCACATGGGAGCCCTTGATTCAGATGTGCCCTGAGGCTGGGAGACCCAATCAGATCCTGCTTCTAGCTTCTGGAGCCTTTGGAGTCGAGGACTCCCACGTGCCCCTGTGGTTGGAAGCCCTAGTTAGTTGATCACTGGCCATGCATTCAGTTTAAGGTAAAATGAGAGCCAGCCACAATTACACGTATCTTGTTTAATAACTTTGTGGAGTATGCCTTGTTTAATCGCACCATTAATTGCATTAACATGTAGCCAGGCTACTACTTAAGAAGTGATTAACTGGTTAATGACACCCAAAGTGTAATGTCTGTCAGGGACCATAGTACCCGTATACGATTAATGCGGTTACAGGGTTTTTTTTTTACAAAATGCAGGAAATATTAGGGGATTGATCAACCAATTCTGTCTCTGGATGTAAATAGAGTTTTTAATCTAACATTTTTAAAAATCAAAAATAAAATAAAATATTTGAAAATGAAAAATATAAATGAGTAATTGTGATTTCTTCATTTTATGAGCCATATTTTTAAAACACTAACTCTAGAATTACACAAAGTAATAACAGATGAACCATTTTGTGCCCATCATTGTGCATCCAGAAAAAAATTATTTAGCCCACAAGTCACGTGAAGGTTTGATTATAGGCAGGATTCATGTTCTCATAGTGTGCATTTAAATTTACGTGGGATAGTGCCTGCCCCAGGAAGGATACGAGTATCTAGCTTACCCATAGAATCATTGGAGAGACTTCAGAGATGCTGAAGAGCAATTCAGATACATTGAAAAGAAATTGAAATCTAAGTGCATTATACAGTGGACAGGGAGTGGTAAATGTCTCCAGACACACACATAACTATACCAATAAAGCCTTCTCCAAAGATTTGTACTGTAATAGCAAATATGCAGTGGCCAAGGACCATATTGTATGACTTCTCAAAAAACTAGAAGATTGAAACCACTATCAATGGTCCAAAAGCAAGGGAAGACAATCTCTACTGAAAACATTTCACCTTTTACCTCAAAATCCTGAATGTAGTAATCTTGCATAATGATCTTCATTCTGTAGTACAATGTTCCTGTTACTAAATGATTCTGTCTGAGTACATTTTTGGAGATACTTAAGAATAGATGAAGTTTTAATGGCAAGATATCTGCTTCGAAAATGTACAAATAACATATACTGTAAGGCTTAAGGCTGCCAATTTCTGTTAAGTCTGTCCTGCAATAATTCAGAAATTCTGTATTTTGTCTTTTGTCAATTTATAGCTGCACAGAAAACTGTAGTCTTCATTATTAGCTTGTAACATACTGATTAATACAGGATAAATGCATTAATCATATTTATTATCTACAAATAACATTTAAAATCTGACACATTTCTGTGTGTAAATTAAAAATGTTTTAGTTTAGTTTGAGAACAATAACTGGCTATAGGCTAAGAAGATGTTCTGATCTAAAAGTGCCTTCAACTTCAGCTGGTATCTACTTGAAAATACCCAGAAAAGGATTCTGCCTTACAAGTTTCCAGTTCATTAAGTAGAAATCTGTTGAACAGCTGTTTTTTGTGAACTTTCAGGTGCATGTGAAGCAGACCTAGAAAACACCCTCTTTCCATCGCAGAACTACAAGGATGAGTATTTGTGTCCATACTTTAGCCCCAGGTCTCTCCTAAGATTTAGAGGTTTAAATTGAAGGTCCCAATTTTTATCTGTTTCTGATAATGACTATTAATTGCTCTGTCATATATGGTAAATTGAATGTAATGCCTATTATTAAAAAAATAGTACTTTACATTTATAGCCATTTTAATCTAAGATTCTTGAAGTACTTCATAGCACAAATATGTTTTTTACATTGCACAGAAATCATACAGTACAGGATTTTGATCACTTTCCTATTTTTCGTGTAGGGAAAATGAAAACTAGAGGTGGTGGGTGCGGCGGGACTAACCTCCCCATTGCCAGGACTTTGCTTTAGCCACTCGGCTCATGTTAAATGTAGCGAATTGCAGATGCAATGCTGTCTTAAAGTGTGTAATTACATATATTACACTGCTTTAGATTATTTAAGTTTCTTCACTTTTTAGTTATGCTTTTCTTTTACATTCTGAAAACATTGCCACTTTGTAATTTGCTATATACACATGTAGGTAGAGTAAGAAACACGTGCATTGAAATATTAATTAGTGATATACTGATAATATGCACTAATAAATTTCAGGGTACTAAGAGGCTTATTTCATGATTGTTTTTATCAATTAGAAGTAGAATTTTTAAAAGGGATAAAGGAAACTAAAATTTAGTTTACTATATAAGGAAAGACTTTAATTTATGAAAATTTGTTGCAGGCTGTGTTATCAAGTGACATGTTGATTATCAACCTAAGTCTCTCAATTGTAGTTCAAAAATCCAGAGCAAGTATTTGGCATAGCACAGTTTGTTGTAAGGAAGATTTAATAGCTTGTTATGTCCTATTTATATAAACAAGAGTCATTTAGAGTTCAGGAGATATATTTAGAATGTGCATTTGTGCATGGAGTTGCAGGCTGAATAAAGTAATACTTGAAAAACTTCCTATAAAATGGAGAACAAGAAGTAAAATTTGTCATATAATATTAATGGTATATATCAGAAGCCTCTTGAAAGTGAACTAATCCAGCCAAAGCATTAGGATAGAAGTTGTTACCAGTTTATAAGAATGCAACCAGTATTTTTCTGTTATTGAAGTTAAAATGTTACAAAGTACTCGTAAGAAGGCACAGTGATTGATGAGTACTGGCATGCCTGGTAGGGCTGATCTTGTGCTTTTTGGCCTGTAGTCTTCACAGAGAGCTTCCTTCTCTAAAACAGTGTACAATCAGGCCAGATGAAAGAACAGCTTAAAGTTCTAAGCTCTTCTATGCTACGTGCTGTGTTGGGTCAGAATATTAATAGGAGTTTACAGTGAGTGATTTGTAATCTGACTTGTGATTTGTTGACTTTAAGGTATGCATAATATCTGAAAAATGTATGCTAAGTCAGTTTAAGATATAAATTTTATAGCATATGATAAATTAAAACCATGGTGACCTTTTGGTCTTGTTGATCACATGTATGAAGATGATCATCTGTTAATCTGTACTAATCACTCTGATATGACTCTTGCGTAAAAGATAGGAAAATAGTGCTATTTCTGCTATATTTACTCTTCTGCAGTTTCCTTAAAAAATTTTACAATTAAAACTTTTAGCAGCAAACTTAATATATACTTTATGTACTCTGTTATGGAAGTAGGTGTAGTAAGACTGTTTTCTTATCAAAGCAAATTTTATTAAGTGGTCTGGTTATGTAGAGAGGTGTCCATACTAATTGCTGGCCACAGCCAACCTGATATCAAATCATTTCTCAGAATTTCTGACAAAAGTCTTTAGCATGATTTATGCTATGATTGACTCTTTTTATTTGGCTCTTTCAAATAAAAAGAAACAAAAAATGTTGCCTTGTTCTCCCATGAGATAGACGTATGCAATTATAATGCTTTTCATTTACAATGTTTAGCACTATTAATTCAGAGGTCTCAAAACTTGATTAGTCTTTATACCCAGAAATGAACATTACACCCATTTCACAAGTGGTTTAACAGAGAGTCATAGAAATAAGCAAAGTCTTAAAGCAGCTTAGTCCTGAAAAATAGCTTTTCTCTCAAGACACAGCCTTTCAGAAATCTTAAATTGCTCTTACTAGTAACAGAAGTTAAACAAAACAAAACTGCGAAGTGACAAAGAATGAGTGTGAATGTATTTACACATCCAGTGCATCACTAATATGTTTGCTAAAAGTTGCTTTTGTCCACTTCCTACTTCCCTCTTCAGAGTGATGCAAGCAGCGTTGGTGCTGTGCAGGTGGACATTACCCCATATTCTTTGTTCAGTTTCCTCTATCATATCAGTAATGTATCAATACACACAAGGTTCCCTATGTTTTCAGATTATGTGCTGCAACCAGCATGAAAGTCATATAAAACAACCCAGAAAAACTACTGTATTCATACAGTATTTCCATGTACAAATGCCTCTGTTGATGCATTACTTTTCTAAGATTTTGCTGAGTAAAGTTATTTCCATACATAAGCATTTTGGCCATCTGCAACTGTCAGTGAATCTGGTTTGAGAACACTGGTAGTAATTGTAAACTTAGGAATGTGTGACCAGCTAGCAGCCAGCTGTGCATGCCCTGACTTTTTCCAGGTGCTAAGATATATGGGCACTTTTGTTGACTTTTAACAAATATATACTTTGGAAAGTATATATATTATATTAAGCCCATTTTCAGAATAAAGTTTTGTTCATAAATATGGTATAAATGTGGATAAAATAGAAAAAATAGCCAAACTTTGTCATGTAGTTTAATTATTAATACATGACACGGAATGTAGACCTCATCTTACATACGGCCTGTGACGAGGAGAAATTCAGTATCCTCTATGTTCCTGAAAGCTTGGAACAGCAAATTTAATCTACCAGTAATACTGTGTATTTCAGTACCTGCTACATGTTTGGACTGCACAAGTATCTATAGGTCAGAAAGTCTCTTCAACTAGACAGAATTAGCAGCAAATTTTACTAATCAGCTGCACCTCATTAATTTATTCAGGCACAGTGAGTAACCTTGCTAGCTTTCTTCTTCACAATAGGGGAAGACCTAAAAGAACCAAAAGAAGATATGACAATCCTTCTGGTTCTAATACAGAGATGTCCAAGGTTTATTTGCCTCAGTAGACACATTTATGATGTATTGTCTGTGAGGCCAGCTGGTTCCAAATTAAATGAACACAAGATCACAAACAGGAAAAAAGTTAATAAGCATGATCACTTGTCTAAGGTAATTTGATTTCATAGGTGATTAAAATATCTAAAAATCCTTCCCTTCAAGAAGTATATTACTCTTACCTTGCTGGTTTCTATTATAAAAAATAATAATAGCTAATCATTGGGGATCTGAGTTTTCCATTTCCCATGGAAAAATGGAAAAAAAACACAGATTTTTCCTTTTACCTAAGAAAAATGTGGATTTTTCATTTTAATAGAGAAACACGTGGATTTTGCTCTTTTGCAAATAGCTCTTAGCAGGCTGGCGGAGTTACAGCCTGCAAGGGGCTGGGGGGTGTGGGAGGAAGGTGGTCAGACAGGGGCACAGTGTGCATGTACATGCACATGGCTGCCAGACAGCATGGAGAGCAGCTCCTGCAAGTAATCTGATGTGGGGCAGGGGAAGAAATGAAGCCTCCATACGGAGGGAGTTGGGCAGGACTAGGGATGGGATTGCTGCCCAGCTGGGCAGTGAATGGAGTTTGGGGCCCAGGGCCGGCCACAATGCACAGCCACAGGGCTCCACAGCCCAAGCCTGCAGTCTGTATTACCTGGTCCCATTCCCTTTTCCCTAACAAACTTCTCAAGTTCACAGAAACAATTTTTAGACTCTTCGTTGTGTAGTTAAATTTGGGGGTGTAGGTGTAGGGGGGTATTTGGGGGGGACAGGGCTGTGGGCAGCTCATCCAGGGAGGGGAGGGGGGCGGCTTATCAACACCTGTGCACTCCCAGGGTGGGGCGAAGGGCACGTGCCCCCCAGATCTGTGCACAGGACAGGGGCAGGCTGCCTGCTGCATGCTCAGGCTCCCTACCTTCCCAGGGCCTCCATAGCCTAGCGGACAGGACTCAGCATGCCAGGGCACAGTGGGACTGGGTGGGGAAGCTCCTTGCCCCACACTGCCCTGGTGACATGGCCCCTGCCTGCCCCAGTGTAGTGAGGGGCACAACCCCGCACCACCACCCAGCTGCTCCGGAGAGGCCACAGGGGGTGTAGCCAGGGCAGTGCGGGGCTTGCAGTGGTGGCAAGGAGCTTTCCCCACTCTGCCCAACCATGCCAGGTCTCGCCTGTCGGACCTCAGAGGCCGCAGGGGAGGGTAGCAGGGTGGGGAGCCTAAGTCTGCAGTGGGCAGCCTGCACCTGCCTCTGCCCCACACACCAATCTGGAAGGCAGGTACCCCCCCCCCCCCCCCACAGAAGTGCATGCAGCAGCAGGGAGACAGCCCTGCCACCCGAGCCCGCAGCAGGCAGCCTGCACCCCCCCCCCCCGGGGGACTCTGCTCCAGCCATGCCACCCATGGAAAGCCAGGATCCCAGCTAATCGCACATCATGCACAGTGCTTTTCCCATCACTGGATGATGAGAATCCTTCAAAGAGGTGTTTGGCTTAATTTTTGTGTGCCTGAAAAAGATCCTTAAATGCATCTCTGATACCAAATTTGTGTCAACACAAGTCAAAACTTTTGCTTCCTTAGTTTCTTGGGAACAAGGAAGCTGCAATATTATAGTAAACTAAATAATTTCATATAGAATGCTCCTATTAAAAATGGAAACTAACTCTGATCCTTAAGGCTTAACTGGAGAGAAGCAAGTATAAAGAGCTTCATTTATCTGTATGTATATAGATGGAAAATGCTAAAGACTGCTGTAAATTATGTTGGTTACAAATGGTTCCAAGGACTAGAAATGCAGCTAGAAACCATTGTGTCATTGAGTTATAGAATCTCCAGACTAATAATGCTGGCTTGAGGGTCGGTTTCTACTTGGTATAAAGTAGCTACACAGCACTGGACAACCAGGCCTGCTTTTTCCAGAATTCAGAGTGAAATAAAGATGATACTTTGTACATGTTTGAACTATGTAAAAGTGGGTTCTGAATTTAAAATTTGTTATCAACTCAGATGAAAATACAATAGGATAGGAATTTGGGTTTAATGTGGGTCAGCAGCTTAAATTGAATTTCAGTGTCCTCTAAAGGCTTGAACATGAGCTCCTAACCCAAGTTGATGCCCCAGTTATTCTCCCTTTACTAATATTTTAACTGGAATCAGCTAACTTGAGCTAGACAAGCCAAGGTAAGAATATATCTTTTTCCAGTGTAGAAATTCCTTAAATGTGCTGTAATGAAAACAGATATAGGTTAGTAAATCTTGGTTCTCAAAGAAAGTCAGCAAGTGATATTATTTCCAAAAGGAGCAGTAGTAATTATTTGTTATGATTCCCAAAGTGGGCAGCATGGGTGATTTCCCCTGAAGGATGCTATTTTCCCTGCTTGCAAGTATTTCAAAGGAAACTATATACTAAAAGATATAAATAACATTGAGATTTAACTGTGAAACTGGTTAAAATTGTATATATGAGCACAGCTGCTCTTCTCACTAATCCTGTAGATGTTGGAGCACGTAAACCCATTCCTAGTCCTTTGAAGGCAAGTTTTAATCCTATGTAGTGTGATAAGGACCTACATGTATTACAAAATAAACTGTCCAGGCCTCTAAGTAAGAGTACACTTTAGCTATTATGTGTTGATGTACAACTTAAATAAATAATAGACAGGGACAAGAATCAAATCTTCTAGATTAGGAAAGAAAGATTGAGTCTTCATGTACTTGGAAGATCTCTCTTGTCCCTAAAAGCAGTAAAGATTTATCACCAATGCAACAACTTGATTTTTTTTAAATATTATCTACAATTTGTGGCCATACATACAAAACCCCCACAGAATAGAACCCAGTTTCTAGTGAAGAATTCCATGAAAACCTAATCTTCAGCCTTCTCTAATGTTCCTTAGGCAAAATAATAGGTCTTGCATCATCCTCTGAACTTCGAAAGAAGAAAATTCTGTCAGACCCACAACCTGTTAAGCCACCTGAAGTGGAGGGCTAGTCCTTGAGTTGAGGGATTTCCTGAGAAGGGGCAGCCAAAATCAGTTTTTTTCAAGAGAATCTATGGGTCTAGAACAAAGAGAGAGAGTGTGAAATTCTCATATATGTGGATATCCGCTCATTGTCTCAAAACTGGCTTTAACTTCTGTAATACACCTTCCTTCTGACTCCCAGGGCACATCTACATATGCATATTAATGTGCAACAATAAACTCCAGTGCATATCATGCCTGAGTTTATTGCTCCCAGGCGTCACATTTACATATGCACCTGGGATTGCTCAGTGTGCTGTGGATGGGACTGGCTGGGGCACAAGAGTGTTTCACTGTGGGGCTAGCTGGCAGGCAACCCCCACACTGAAGCACTCAGGTGCCCCAGCCAGCTGGGTCAGCATCTTACACGTGCGCTGCTGTGCATGAAAGAACTCTGCAGCAGGATAGTACTTGTATTTACAAGTACTAAACTGCTGCAGAGTTTATTAGTTTCCTGCGGCCTAATAGGGCCACACATGTAGACATTGAGATGTTTACTACAGAGCTAATTAGGCAACTCGGCAGTAAACATCTCGGTAGATGGATTCCCAGAGTGTAAAAAAGAAAAAAAAGCTGTGAGCATTTATTGAAAATTGTTGCTTACCCTTAGCCCTTTTAGCTAGTGTTTTAAGCAGTGTAAGGACTACTAAATATTCCTTTCAGACTAGAAGAGAAATTTTCAGAAGTGTGTTAGACCAACTTAAAAACCAACTAGGTACCTATCATTAGGTATTAAAATACTTCCAAAATTCTCACTCTTGGACCCTTTGAATCTCAGTCTTACTATAAATAGTTCCCTGAGGGCTTAGGTAATTTTTGAAAAAAGGGGGCTTAGTAAACTTTAGGATATTAGGAACATTTTCACCCAGGACTTCAGTAGGAACCAATATGAAACCCTATGATCCATCCAACAATGTTAGTATTCTCCAACATTCGGATACTACAGGGATTAACCATAACATGGACTCTGAAGGTGTGGTTCCATGAGCTCTTAGGCCCCATCCAGACAAGCACGGACATTTGGTTCCCTGGGGATGGTGCCCTCTGGCATGCGGCAGGTTACCCTGGGTGGGGTAGGGGAGGCTGGGGCCAGCAACTGTGCTGGCCCAACATCCTGTCCTGGAGGCCAGAGAAGCTGCAGTCGCAGTACTCCTGCAGCTTGGAGCCTAGCTGGCAGCTGGAACATGCCTCTGGCAGGCCAGGCTCTGGTTTTAGGTGGTGTACGCTGCAGCCATGCACACCGCCCCACATTTTTTCCACGTGGAAATGTCTGAATGTGTGCTGTATGGTGCCATAGACAGGTCTGTGGCTCCACATGTCATGTGCCCATGCTCATCTGGATTCAGCCTTAAGAGCCTATTCAAAAGGGGATTGTTTCAAAGGGAGCAGCTGCTGCTTCTAACTGTTACGTAAGAGCAAACGGAACAATTCAAATGCAGCAAACCAGGGTTAAAATTGGAGAAGTTTTGCTGTTTGATTTGTTCTCAGCTCCTTCACACACACAACTATTAGAAGGTACCAGCTGCTGCCCTTTTGAAACATTCCCCTTTTGAAAGGGCTCTGTTCATCTGTTCGCACCCTGAATGTGTTTGTTTAGGGGTGTGGCTCCAGTAAAAGTACTAGCATGTGATATACATATGGAAAACAGAATCCCTCTCAGACTGGATCCAGACATGCAGGCACGTGTGGTTTGTGGTGCTGCAAACCTCTTTGCAGCCTCACAAACTGCATAAGTTGCTCATTAATCAGTGTGCTGTGCTGCTAATTTGCAGCACTGAGGCAAAACTTGCTCCTGTGATTTCCTGGTACCAAAACAAAAAACAAAACAAAAAAAAAAACACCCACTGGAAAACAAGTGACGGTGGGGGAGCACCCAGCCTGCTCTCCCGTGAGCCCCCCGTATTGAGGCACCCTGCACCCCAGCCAGCCGCTCCCCAGGGCCCTGGACTGGCTGCATCCTGTGCCCCAGCTATCTGGGAAATGGCTGGCTTGGGGGCAGGTTGCCTCAGCATGGGGGCTCTGGAGCTCTTAAAGACAGGGGAACAGGCTGTCTGCTCCCCCTCTCCCAAGTGCTGCTCCCCAGAAGGCCAAGGCACAGGACATCTCAGCACAGTGGCTGCCTGTCAGTTAAGGCTGTGCCCCAGCAAGCCCCCCACCTTCCTCACCCCTGCATCTCATATAGCAGCAGAGCCCCTGGGCTGAGGCACGTGGCAACAGGGGAGCAGGCAGCCCTGGGCTAGCCACTCCCCTGTTTCAAGGCACACTGTTCCCCACCCAACCAGAGAGTGGCTGGCTAGGTTGCAGGGTTCCTCAGTGCAGGGGCTCTGCAGCGTGCAGGGATGGGCTGCCTGCTCCCCCATCTCCATGTACTTCTCCTAGGTTGACTAGGGCACAGGGTACCTCAAAGTACCTCCTCCCATCTCCCAGGTTGACCAGGGGTGACAGGGTACCTCAACACAGGGGATGGCTAGCAGCCACTGAGGCATCCTGTGCCCTAGCCAGCCCCCCCCCACTCCCCAGCTCCACACCATGGCACGTGGAGCAGCAGGACAATGTGTCCCAGGGCAAAGCACGTGGGCAGGGATGTACATTGTGGCACAAAGCAGCGGTAAATGCCCCTGCTAACATAAAAGGTACCTCAGCCAATAAATATAATGTCTAAGTACCTTCCTTGTAACAGTAAAGGATATTTAGTATACAGAGTAATGGGCACTTTGGTGCTAACATTTTGGTCTCCTGACTTGTCTCAGACTTTCATGTTCTTGGAAAAGGAAATAGACAGCCTTTGGTTGTTAAATAGTAGAATTAATTTCTTTTACAAAAGTAGGGTTGCTCGAGTTTGTGTTTGTGTATGTTGCCTCTGGGGTCACGTACCTGCTGAGTTAACTGAAGGCTTCAGAATATTTTCATTTATAATACTTAGTACCTATGTAAGACTGATGTAAAGGACTCAGTCTTTTATATGCTTTTGTCTTTTTCATTCTGTACTTGACCACGTGTGATTGGTCTGCTAGACTCCAGCGTACCACCACACTGAGTTTCAGTAAGCTGTCCCAAGCTAAGAAATGTTGGTACGGGTCACTACATAAATGCAAAATCTCTAAGGAACAACTAGACGTTATAAGCAATAGTGATGCTGATTCAACAGATGGCACCCTTCCCTTGAATTCCATTCTGAACTAGTGGCCTATCACTGTATAGAGCACTGTGCTTTGGGGGGCTGAGATGTAAAACCAAGGTCCTGAGCACGTGTGGTTATTAACATTCCCTTGGGACTCGTTATAAGTATAATATGTTAACCCTAATGGCCTGGCCAAATTCCAAACTGGATAATTACATTCTTCCCACCTAAATTCCCTTGCAATTTCAATTAGATATGGTATTCTTCTTCATTTCCTGTCCTGTGCTATATGCCATGAAACAGTTGTCGCATTTCATTCCAGAGGTAGCTTCATTTCAGTGACTGATAAACTGATCCCTGTGTACAGTTTTAAAGCACTTCAAGATGCTGTTGGATGAAATGTAACATATAACTGTAAGAATATTATAATACAGTGCTCCATTCTTTACTTATTTACTGACAGTTAAAAGCTTTGGAAGCCAAACTCAATCTTAGATGCATGCAACCACCAAACAGTAGACAGAAGTGTTGATAGTAGAAAGAAGTGTTAACTTCCCATTAATATATTTTGAAATGAGATATTGTTTATCTTTCTTGATTTTCAAGGGTTTTCACATTTTTAATTTTTTCCTATAAAGAAAGAGATTTTAGAAATGTATATTATATATATTCCAAAAAGAAATTGGTTACAAAACCAGGACCAGGTACAAAAAACAATAAAGGCCAGGTACAGACATTACATTTTTACCAGTATAAGTGATCAGAAATCAGTCTGTACCTGTAACAGAAAATAAGTTTGGCATACACAACTGGTCTGTACCCATAATGGAACAGAAATTCGGCACACAGACATGTTTAAAAATGGCAAAGCCCCGTCTAAAATTTGCCACCACCCTCCACTCCCCCCACTCCCACCAATGGGTGAATGTGTGTTCTGTTCACTGCTGATCTAAACTATGTTGCTTACAGAAAACTGCATAACACACACTATGATCTAGACTTTTAAAATATGTATTTACTTTTAATATTAGCAGGAAATTGGCTCAGGAAGTGCATATTAGCACTGAAAATTTACATACATTTCTGGAATGACAATCGAGTATATAGCCCATCAAAATGTAGACACACGTGTATCATAACTCTTATTTGAATACATTCCATCCTAGGAATGGTATTGTGTCCCTCTTGGTAGCATCTAAGCACCAGGATTCTGGTTTACCTATTATATTTCCTACCCTCCCTTGTTTGCTGTCTTGTACATTAGACAGCACTTCAAACAAAAGTATTAAAACTTTAATTAAATGTTGTTGTTGCACTTTTCAGAACTAGAAGTTTGTAACTGAATTTCAGTACATCAGATGCAGCATTCTGTATAAACCAGTGTTGTTCCATTAATCTGCATCTAGATTATATGATCTGTGCTATTGAGGAAGATGAAAAGCCCCAAGGATCCCTGACAGTCTGACCTGGAAGTAAATTCCATTCTTAGCTCTGCCTGTCATTATGATCCTGAACATGTAAACAAGATGTACTAGCCAAGCACCTAAAGAGATTTTCTGTACTACCTCTGAATGCTGTTCCAAGCCTCTCAATATTCATCAGAAGTCAATCTCTGTTTCAGGAGAAGGCAACAACAACAAAAAACCTCAGAACCAGATTATGCATTGGGTGGGGAAATTTCTTCCCGATTAGTAAGTTTCCTGCTACAGCCCTAAAGCATGAAATTTGATTATTATCATTGACTTAATGCAGCGCAATAAGTGTTAGGGGCATACTTGGGGCAATGCAAGAATCCTATTCTTTCAAGGGCCCATGAAGGAAAAGCACAACCAGAAGGACTAAGAGTCAATGACCTGACAAATACCTGATACCAAATTTAGCTCAACATGTTCTAGCTGCTTATTTCTTAGAAAGCAACATATACCTACGCTACAAAGGCCAAATTGTCCTCTTAGACCTGTTGTCTTCTGTGTCCTATTTAGTAGGGTTTTGTAGGGCTCACTAAGAGGAGAATTGAATCAATGATCAATTAAGACACCATGTTTATTTGAAAAATGTTGGTATTTTAGTACTGGAATAAGTAAGTTTAATGGAAATATGCATTAACTGGTAACTGTAAACAATGCTATGGTTCTTTGTAATGTTTGCCACTCTTGTAAACATTTTTAACTTGTATTTATTTGTATGCTTATAACTAAACTTTATATAAAAATTAATATATCTTTACCCTTTTCTCCCCCATGCATTAGAACTTCTTTTTCTATTAAACTTTTTATTATTAGCATACTTGTGATATCTTTATGATTTGACTCAACTTCTATTTTCAGTAAAAAATTAAAGCCGTGTGAAGCTTCAGTTGCTGATTCGATTCAGAGGAGATTCGGCCCGATTCGTCTGAATCTCCAAATCCGAATCAAATCGGGAAACCAGTAAAAAGGTCCGAATCGATCCAAAGCCTCCGAATTGATTCTGAGCACCCCCCCCAACTGAGTCACTTGGGCCAAGTGGGGCAGCCATTGAGAGGCTTGGGCTGCGGCCTGTTTGATTCGGAGATTTGACCAATTCGGCAGTGGCCAAATCTCCGAATCTGGTTCGGCCAAATGGATTCAAGACAGTGATTCGAATCACTGAATCAAATTGCTGGCCCTGAATCGGCCAAAGCCAAATCCAAAGCAAATGCTAGCCACTTCTCACAGGCCTACTAAAAATGCAATCTCTAAATTACATATACTTGTACTTCCTCAAGTTGAGTGTGAAAACTAAATTTGGCCCTGTTAAGAACTTTCTTATCTTTTGGGAATAAGCAGTACTGTGAATAAGCATTTTAAATTGAAAGAAGTTCAATTCAGTTTAGAAAGAGTTAATAATATCTTAGGAAGGGATAAGGGGTAGATAAATGATGAACAACTGGAGAGCTGGCTCTGAAGCACATGCTGTTGCCTTCGAATACTGACTAATCTGCTTTGGCTGGTGCTGGCACTGCTAATAACTGCATAATGCAAAACCTTTCTGCTTCTGAGTACTCTGTCTTTTTAACTTTTCACTGAGGATAGATGGCAATTGTAAGCATCAGCTTTGATGCAATAATGGACTGTTTGTCCTTGCTAGCACAGTTTGTCCTTTCTCAGCCTTAGAATCTGTAGCTTGCTTCTATTCCTCCTCTGGAGCTCTCTAGACATGTTTGCTGACTGCCGTAAATGGTGGCACAGCGTGGGAAATTTTCCCCTCATTGCAGGTCCAGAGCCAATCTATGACATCAAATGAAACATATGACTGATTAAGGGGTGCCAAGTACAACCATATGGGTCCCATATCCCCAGTACCAGCACTAGCTACCTGTAGTTCTTTTACATCACAGTGCAAAACATGAAAGATAATGCAGAACTAGTGATGCCATTTAGGGAATTCACCTAGAGAGAATTACTAGGAAAAGAAAATTATAATGTGATTGTTCTTTGAAAGCCATTATTAATATTTAACGGGGAAAGGATCGTGCCAGTTTTCTATTAACCTCTTTCTCTATGAAACAAAAGAAGCACCAAAATTTTTGGACTGAGGAAGGTATAAAGAGAAGATGATAGAAATACTTTTTCCTACTGTATGTGTCAGTGTAAGAGATCTGCATTTAAATAAAATATATTTTGTGGGGGTCCTCTAGTGAGGAGAGGGACTCATTTCAGACCAGAATCTAATTAAAAAGAATTCTTGCTCTTAGGGATTTAATACAATTTCAGAAATAGAAAATTCCCTGTGATATGACTGATTACTGGACAAGATGAAATAATATATTGCCTTCTTTATAATTTCCATCTTGATTTTTCATACTCACTGTTTTAGCAGCCTGAAAGTTAGAGTAAACTCTTACAAAAAGGCATTTTAAGTCTCAGTGCTGATGGACTTACTGCTTGCTCTAATTGCAATTGACTTAATCTTTTCTATAGAGTTAGAAATGTGCATAAAGTACCTTCTGTTTTGGAAAGTGGGGGGAAAATGTATTCACAAACATCTACAATAACCTGCTTCTCTGATGCTAGTGTTTATAAGAAGCTGGCAGTGTTACTTCAAATAAACAATAAGCTGTTCTGTGTGTCCCTCATTTTTCAGAAGAACCCTAAAGAAATTTGGAGTAAGATTTGAAATAGGCAGCTCCTTGCTGCTGTTAGCCCAGACAAGCCAGCAACAGGTCATTTTCACACCAGTGAGTGATGGCTTGGCATCTAACTCTTCTTGTTATCCTGTCCTAGACTCCGCTCCTCCATAGCTTTGGTCAATTCAGTGAGGCGGGAAAAGGAGTATCATTCTTGTGCAGAATCAAATACAGATCAGCAAAAGGCATCTGTGTTCCAAGGCTGTATCTTTGCCTCATATACCATTAGAACTGCACTGAAAACCAAATGGGCACTTACAGTTATTTCACATATTAAAGACTCTGCTGGCACTGCACTGCAGCAGGGGCAGTGACAGAAGCAGCGACTGCTTTGCCCTAAGCAGCAAAGGTGTCTTTTATTTTTACTAGTGGACATTTTGGTACCAGTCATATCAGCCTTAGACAGTCTAGCACCAAAGCCTCTCACAGCACCAGCTGTGAGGGTGGTATTGTGGTTCTTTATGCTGGAGAATCTAAATAAGGTAATGTGTAATCTGTTGCCACCTCAGCTTCCATCTGATATGGTACTAGTTTCACCTCATTAGATCAACTACCATGTCTAGAACTGTAGAAGGTCTACTTGTACCAGAGTATAACGTAGGTTCTTCACTGGCCCATCTTTACTTACTATCATGGGTAGCTCACCATGACTGTTAGGGGTTCCAGAGATGATTGCTTAGACAGACAGGACAGTGATTCATAAGGAACTTCCTATGTGATAATACTGTCAGGAATCCCCCCAGGGAAGCACATGTTTAGGACTCTTGGCTTTTTTCTAGTCTCAGGGCATTTATAGATGACACGGGGATTTAAATCAAAGTAGTGGTTTTTTTTAAAACACCACTTCAATTTAGGGTGAATTAAACCCCTGTGTCATGTACACCCGTGTCCTTACCTGCCTCTCTGGCCGGGGGGGGGCGGAGGGGGGGGGGAAGCATGCTGCCAGCGGGCCAAACAGTCCTTGAGCTCAGGGGTGGGGGAGGGGCTGGTGCTTCCCTTCACGGCAGTGGCAGCCCCCCACCCAAGCAGCACCCTCCTGTAGGCACCCAGCTCAGGTGGTCCCAGGGGGCACTGCAGCTGTGGAGTGAAACACTGGGCCCCATGCAGCTCAGGCAGGCAGGAAAGCTTCAGGAAAGAAAAAGAAAAAAGATCACGCTCACTGTTTTGTTTTTTTTTCTTCCCTTCGTGCAGCCTGCCTTCCTGGGCTGCTGCCAAGCTGCCCGCTGGGGCTGTTTGCACAGCTCCTGAGCCTCACAGAGCTCAGTGATTCTCTCCGTGGCTGTAAGGTAGCAAACTGAAACTCCTCGAAAGTTTTAGTTTGCTGTACCCCAAAGTCATTTGCCATGCCCAAAAGTCATTTAAGGTGCATTACGCCACCGAATTTGCTACAGCGGCTGAAATTAACATGCAATATGCTGTTGAATTTGCAAACTCGTGCAAACAGCAACACCGTTAAAGCAGTATGAAAGGGCATTTAACCCGCTTTAATGTGTTGTCTACAACTGCCCACTGAGTACCTCCTGAAGGCAGGCCAGGCATGGCTTCTAGGGTGGCGTGAACTCCTGGCTCCTTTCACTTCCAAGGTCTGGCCATTCCCTAGGGAACTACCTTCCAGTTCCCCTCCTGAGAGGGGGACTTTAGGGTTCAAAGGAGTGCACCCCAAAGTCCCAACCACCAAAACAGACATCTCTTCAACAAGCACATGTATTGGGCAAACAGAGCACAGCAAATAAGCCTTGCTTTCCTCCAAAGGGTTAAGTAGTCTGTTACCAGTCATGCTTGTACAGCTTCTGAACCCCCATAAAGTTAGAACCACACAGCTACTCTTCTACTTTTTTTTGCTAGGCCTCTCCTAGTATGAACTGTAGGTATAGCAGGGCAAAACTATCCTGATCCAGAAGTTCTCTTTAACCCCTTTTTTTCCTGGGGAAGCCATTCTGCCTCATCACAGGACCTGTCTTGCCAAAAGCCAGCTTGTGGTAAAAACTTCCCTGTAGGCATTTGATGCATTAGGTGCTGATATAAGGACTTCAGTTATAGTTGTTATGAGAAGTGATAGTCATGGCTATTTGCATCTAGGATTCCTTGGGAGATCCAGAAGACCAGAAATAGTCTGACCTTCTGAAAAGCAGTACCAATTAGCACTCCACAGACTTAAGGTCTTATGGTCCCACCTCTCGGAGGAAACTGCTACAGTGCCAGCAGTCCTACTATATGCAAAAGCTGTAAGCTCACTACTACTCAAAACAATGACTCTCTGAGCCTCTAAGGAGATTCCACAAACATCTACCTCCTGCTGCCTCCTACCCACTGTATAATCTACATCATGTACCAAAATCTAGTTTGATGAGAGTGTTAAGAGCTTTTATTAGATTACCTGTGGATCTTTTTCTTTTTTTTTTTTCCACTTAATGGATCGTGTGATCCAGTTTGTGGTTCTCAGCCTTCAAGATATACTTTAACATCTGCAACAACCCTGCCAATAGAGGACACTTGAGATGTTTTTATAGGAGCATCTCAATACAGAATTCTGGCTTTTTTCTGTAGTCAACTCCATGAGTCTTCAAAGTTCTGGCCATAATGACAACCTTCAAGTGCTCAAAGGAGTTCCTTTCTCACTGTGTTTCTCTTCTCAAGACCTTAGTAACAAATATCTCTGCTCAAGGATAGAGAGCTCATTTTGACCACAGAGGTTATGTGCGTGATGATGCATAAACGTTTGGAGCTCAGAGAGATATTGTTGGCATTAAATGCCTTTCTGCCTCTGCTTTAGGAGAAGGAACCACTTTTCTGCTTCTCCTTTCTCCTCTCACTCTTCAAGTGTTCATAGATGTCGCTACTGCAATGCACTATGATACTGGACAAGGAAGCAATAATGTACCTTTGGGATTGATGTACATCTAATCAGATTATACCAGGAGTTATATGCCTGCCTGTATTCCAGAACAACATAGTGGATCATCTCAAAAAGTACTTTTTAGAAAACAACAAAGGTCTATCGTCTATCCTCTACCAAGTCTTCCTGAGATATAGGTTTTCCTCATAGTCATCCAATCCACAACATACCACAATAGCAACTATTACACATTCCTCTCTACAGGGAGTGCAGATCCAAGCTCACTGGTAGGTACTTTTCTCCTCTAGTGGGTGCTTTGTCTGATCCCCTTCATTCCCAGAATTCTGGATTGCAAGCTGTATCATTCTGTTCATCCCAGCAGAGCCAGGAGAGATTCTCTGCACTGGTAAATCTTTCAGTCTGTCTACTTTAACATTTCTCCCCTACGTAAATGGATCATTTCATCTGGCCCAAATACTGTCTTTAAAAGAACTTCAACTGACAGTCTGAATGTTTTCTAGATTACACCTTTGGAAAGTAATTTAATGTCTTAAGTACAACATTTACAAACCAAAGTATTTCTATTAGTCTAATGTATAAAGTGAAATAGAAATGGTCCCCTCCTCACCCTTCTCTCCCGCCTGGGACAGGCAGGCAGTAGCTTTTACTTTTGACTGGTTTGATTCTGGCCATTCTGAACTATGCATTCAGCCTGCAAGATCCTGACTTCATTACAGCTCAGTTAAAAGACTTTTGGCAACGTTTTCTGCAAGTTGCCCTCCAATCTAGTAATTACATATTTGAACACCAATTAGTACCAACATTTCTGAATACACTCATGTCTTGCCACCAATTAAGAGACGTTTTGCTTCCTGGGACTTCAGTTTAGTTCTGAATGGTCCTCATAGGTCTCCTCTTTCAGGCTCAAGGCAACTTACTGTCTTTATCACCTGTCAATGAATATTACCTTTCTGGTGACAGTTATTCCAGCTAAAAGAGATGATGAAATATAAGCTGTAATGGCAGATCAGCTCTATAGCATATTCCATAAGGACAGACATCCTTGGGCCTCATCCCAAGTTTCTGTCTCAGCAGGTTCATAAATAATACATAAAAATGAGGCCCCCAATCATAGTTGTTCTTCATATAACCCATTGCATTTTTTGTAAGAGCAGAGGAGTAGATCCCAGTATTCTGGTCAAATTTTCAACTAAGTAGTTAGATTTAATTTATTTAACTCTTTCAATAATTCCTTTTGTTTTATTACAAATCCCAGGCAACTAAATTTTGTAGTCATATGTGTGATTTTTTGAATCTCTAATTTCTACAGTTTCTCCAGCATTAGAGCAGCCTGATCCAAACTCCTAAAATGAGTGCAAGCTGAAAGTGGGAGCTGGAATTAGTGAGCATCTGAATCATTTTTCTCACTTCGTTAAAACTTGTCCTTCACATTTATTTTCTGGAACAGCACTTATGTAATTAGCTGGAATTAAACAATCTGAACAATAGCAAGAAGAGCAGCTAAATTATGTCATGCTACTCAGGAGAAACATCAGAGAGAAGGTTAGAATTACAAAGCAGGTGAGCAGGCGATAGCTTGATGAGGTCTTACAGCAAATGTGGATTCATCATACATGGAAATTTGTTTATGGGGTTTAGCAGTAGATACATAACCAATGAAGGTCACCAAAGAGCAAATTGGTACTGAGGAGCATGATGTGGCAACAGCACAGAATTCCCTGACATTTAGAAGAATGGATTTAGGAAGATCTTGAAAGGGCATTGGCATGATCATGATGGGAAGTGATTCTGGCATAGATATGCATTTCATCAAAAGTAGGGTGAAGATGAGGATGAATAATAGCTACATACATTTGTAAACAGGTGCAACACATTTTGTCTCTGCTGGAGAATTGCCACTGTTATGTGATAGCTGTAGCTGAAATGTTGAACTACAGCTGGGAAGGTAGAGTTATTGAATGGATTCTCATTACCCTTCCTGTGCCACTCTAGTGGACATGCCCATGTAAAATGGAATAGAATAAAACCGGTGCTGAATGACTTAAAGAGTAATAGTATTCAGATGCTAATTTTAGGAATCTTGTGCTGTAGCTTATGTTCCTGAGAACTTTTTTTAAGCAGTGTTTCTTTTAGGGTGTACATAGAAACTGATTAGAAGTCTGACATTTCAAATCATGGCTATGTAAGACTCCTGAACTTGTTCTCTGATCTGCTCTCTGTTGGTGCAAGCAGTCGTTTTTTGGCTATGAACTTTCTACCTTCATTTTCAATCAGGCTTAAAATGACTATAGCAGTACTAATACTTGTTATTGCACCTACAGGCACATCCAAGCAAGCGCACACATGTGGTTTGTGGTGCTGCAGACCCATCTGCAGTGCCAAAAACCACACACGCTGCACATGTAGGCATTCACCATGCTGTTAATTTGCAGTGCAGGTTTTTTTGACACCAGGAGCCCAGATGATGGGCCAGTGGCCCAATGAGCCAGGTATTGCATGAACATAAGATAAAAAGCTGATATCTGAGTTATATTTGGTATAACTATATAATGAGAGTTTATATTAACCCCTAGATTACTTTTAATTGAAAAATAACCAACCACCTTTTTTTTGTTGCAAATTTTTATTCCTCTGAATACCTTGAAAAATATTAGTATTAACCAAAATCAGGAAAATCTTTCTGTTAATGCAAGTTTTTGATCTTCTGGGACCT
The DNA here is from genome assembly GCF_030867095.1 of Alligator mississippiensis. Lineage (NCBI taxonomy): Eukaryota > Metazoa > Chordata > Crocodylia > Alligatoridae > Alligator > Alligator mississippiensis. Next base: position 198,414,837 of record NC_081827.1, on the reverse strand, counting down.
GTTATAAAGAGTGTGGAAACATGTAATTTTTCCAATAACGTGGAGTAAGGCTTTGGTAGCCAGTTCATGTGACTTTTAGGGATTTAAGATCTTGTATTAAGACCAACACCATTAGATGCAGTTTAAAGAAACTATCCACATTTCGTTGCATCAAGTGGTCTCATTAGAGCAAGCTGGCTGAGTAGTGCAGGTTCAGTCTGAGGACTGGATCCAATCCAGGGGCCTGATTTGGCGTGCATGTTTGGGGCCGGATCCACAGCGTGCAGGGCCGGTCCAGCTGGGGCTGTAGCATCATGCTCCAGATGGAGCCCTGTTCCTCAGTCCTGCACACAGGACCATGTCATTTGGCCCACAGGGCTTAGAAATTTGGTGCCAAGGGAGTGTTGGCAGTGTTAATTGCCACTGCTCTTCCACTGCTGAATTTCCAGATCCATAGGAGCCCCAGGGACTGGATGACCTGGCTCTATGGGCCAGAAGTAGAGCACCATTGGATTAGACCGCTGAAATTCCTATATTGGTATTTTTCAAGAAAGGCTATGTTTGAATCTTTCAAGACACTTCAGAAAAGGTGAGATATCTAAACAAACAGCCATGTGCTTACACTGTACCTTGTCTTCCTTCAAGGTTAGCCTGAATATGCGTAAGCCTCATTGCTATCACATTTTGGTCAGTTAATAAAAGGCTTCTATACCCCTTTATGAAGATTTTTGTAGTGCATGTCTTCTGATCCCTTAAGGTTTGATTGAGTCCTCTGCCACATGATACAGAGAAAGTGAAAGGATATATTTGGATATTTTTGTATATGAGGATTATGAAAGAGGTTTTGAAATGGTAAACAACTACTTTTGATAAATATTTTATTAGCATTTTCATAGAACTCATGTTTATTAAGTTCAGTTGTCTCAGGTAATTAGTTTAAAATACAATAAAAAAGAACTACTCTAGTTCTAATTAACTTATTTACCTAATAAACAGTAACATACAGATTTTTATTTTTTAGTTAAAGCATTTTTTTTAATAAAGTAGAAAAATGGTTAATAATGAATATTCCTTCTATAGTTATGAATTTGGAAAAAGTATAAGTTTCTTATAAGTTGCATTTTTTAACCTAAAATATTTAGTCTCTTATTAGGTATGTTTTTAGTTTCACTTTTTAAGTTTTTTTAATTCCAAAAATGATAACGTGAACATGAAAAAAAATTGTAGTCTCTTTATACAGCATCATTTTCAAGTGTTGTGCTACATTGTGTTTTCAAGTGGTATTTCATTTTGAATAACAAAAAAAAACTCTTGGCCAGTTTTCCAGACGAGAGAGAGATTTTTAGATACTTTTTAAAAAGAGTGAGCTGTCCAAAATGTTATGCTAATAGTAGACATGTTTTATTACCTTGAAAATCTATTTTGTCTTTTATATTGACTTATTACTGGACATAGAGGAAAAAACTAGATAAATACATCAGACTTATGTTTAAAGCTGCTGAAAATTTAGTCTCAGAGCCCTGGGCTGGGTCAGTGAACAGGGAGGGCCTGATACCCCAGTGCCTCAAAGACTGTACCACTAGACATCAGAAAAGCATATACCACAGTCAACTGAGAAGATAAATGAACAAAAGGAATGAATTTGAGTCCAGATTTGTTCCAACCCCTAGAAACTTAATACCTGAACTGTATTTATTTGTATTATATTTATTGTGACAGCTGTCAACCTCAAGAGAGAATTGTATTAGATTTAGAGGGAGGGAAGAACTTCTTACACTTTTTACACTCTCTAATAAGACTATGATTTTTGTGCCAAATTTCTAGGTTTATACACAAAGATTTCTCTTACACTCCCTAATAAGACTCCAGTATTGTCCTAAAACTCATCTCTGTCCAATTCAAACCTAAGATGCATCCCGTGAGGTAGGAAAAAATTATATGCAAAACATTTGGGGGCCAAAATAAATCCAAAGAATTTAGAAAGTGAATGATGCTATTACAACTATTATACAAAATATATCCTTTTAAAATTGTTTATATATTTTTTTTAGATTTTTAGTTTGAGCCCAAACTCCTTTCCCTGATACATTCATGGTTTCAAGATAATTTTTTAGTACACAAGACATGAGCAAAGTAAGTATTCCGGAATCAAATGCCATTTATTCCAAAGCAGAGCTTCTAGGTAGGGAGCTATTCTGGATTAAGTAATTCTTCAGTATCTTAATCCAGAATAACTAGATTAAGCTGTTAACTGGAATCAGTTTCCCAGTGTAGATAGAGTTAAGTTTCTGATAGTGGGCATAGTTTCCTCAAATCCACTATTATTTTGGTCACAAAGACTAGATAATTCCAATTCAGGATAAGACACTAAATTGAGTCATTTAGTGACATATGGACTCAAAAACCTTTAAGGGTAAATTGGGCTGTGGCAGGAGATTTAATTATATGATCATGCATTAGATTCCATCGTGCCTTATTGCTGGTGCAGGGGGAACCTCATCCCAGGTTCCCCCTTCACCAGCAAAAAGCAAGGTCCTGCAGCTGAGAGTCCCTTCAGATGAGGGCTTTCCAGCCATGGGAGTGCCCTATGTAGCTCTGCAACTGGATGATGCAGCTGCTGCGATCTCCCAACCATGGAGCACCCCACTGCTGGGAAATCACAGCAGTTGCCATCTCCCAACCCTGGGGTTGTATATAGCAGGACACTGAGTCACTGGCATCATGGGGCACTGTTGGTACTCGGAGTCTGCAGCTGCAGTACAATGGGACCTAGTGCTGAGGGGCACTGCTGGGACAGTCACAGGAACAGCTGCCTAGGGCTGCCAGGGCTGAGAGTCCCCTCAATGGCAGGACTCCCAGCCATGGCTGGGCATGGTGCACCCCTGCACCTGGGAGCCCAGTCAGCTGACAAGGCTCCCAGCCACAGGGGAGATCCTGCTACATATGTAGATGAAAGCTGGATAGCAACAAGCTATAAAGTTAGTACACCTTTTCAAGGTCTGACTTTATAGCTGGGCATGGTAGCTACATATGTAGCTGGCTTCAGTTAATTGTGCAATACCTGTAATATCTAGAGGGGGCCTCACCATCATAAACATTATTTTCTTTAACACAATTTGGAGTCTCAAAGAAATCATTGTGTCAGAATTGCTGTCTAAGCCACAGAAAGTGTTTCAGACACTGCCTTTGCCAGAATTGCTTGCACAGTTGTTCCCAGTGTTGATCCATTGTATAATTATAAAACACCAATGTGATTTATCCCAGTCTGAAATTGGGCTAAACTACTGTCAGTATATGAAAGCCCCATTTTACACTGTTGTATTACATCTGTTAGATATGTGACTGGTGTAATCACATTCATGCAAAAAAATGTATATAGTGTCAAAGATTGCCACTGTTCTGGGAACCAGTTCATCTTTTGCAATGGTGTGTTCAAAACTGCATTTTTATTATTGAGCACTGTCAGGAGGAGGAGTTGTGCTGCCTTCTGCATTGTGGGGTGTGGTCCTCTTCCTAGGATCCTCTGAGCATTTATTAAACAATTATTTCTCTGCCACCGCAGTAGTCTTGTTTCAGGGGAACATCCTATAGACATCGTATTTTTTCATATCTTTAAATATTTCTTTTTTAAAAGTAGATTTTTGTTGTGGTTATATTTTAGCATTTAAGTGGGGTTAAAATGAAAAGTATCCTAGACCAAAGGAAGAGGGCCTTAACACTGTTGATTCATAAAGAATACCTACCATAGTAAGAGGTAATTTTCCAGATCTCAGCATTTTAGGCATGGCAAGAAGGAATGGAAAATCCTGAGTAAGGGTATTTCAAGAACTATGCCACAGAGATTAGATATAAAGACCTCATTATGAAGTATCCAGTCAGAGACAGAAAATCTAGATACTCTTATACTCGAACTGTTTTCATTCATTTAATTATTTATGCAGTTTAGAGGAACATTAAATATGTTAATGTCTAAAGTACCATCTTGTTTTTAGATAAATTATTAGTAATATTTCAGTCTTATTAAAAGTCTGAAAATTATTAAAAACCTAAAATGATATATCAAGTTACTATGCTTCGTTTTATATATTTTAGCAAGATTAAAACTTGTTGAGAACGATTTATAATGCTTCATTATAGTTTGACAAACCGATATACAACATTGTGCTTTTGATTTCTGAGCCCTGTTGTTTGTTTCTTCATATGTATGGGTGTATATAGTTATTTACAAGTATTTCTATAGTCCCTAGAGTTGTTAGTCATGGATCTAGACCACACTGTAAAGTTACTAATTTGCTCTGATTTTGCTCAGGTCTTCCAGATCCTTATGTAAACTTGTCTATAAAAGAAAAAGTAAGTGGAATAGCTATTGGCCATTACTTTCTTTGTTGTACTGAACTGGGAAATACTTTTTGAGAGCTTAGGTTTCTTCTGTTAACATTCACAAAACTTTTGATAAAATATATTTTATTGAATATTTTATTAAATGTCATCTTGCCAATAACAAACTAAACGCTGAATAAGTTTCTGCATATATAATTCCATTTTAAGTTTTTAATATACGGTTACTCTGTCAATTAATATTTGTTCTCCATGCAAAATAAGTTTAGAGAGAATAATATTCTAGTTATATAACCTATATTGCTATTCATTTTAAAATTAATCATCTAGAAAGCTGCCCATACTTTTACCAAATATAAATTAAGCTGTGCATTTTAAGTGTTCTCTAGATTATTTTAAATGACAACCTTATTTATATATGCAGGGCTTGATATAGCTCTACCACTATTAGCACAAAATATGCAGTGTGATCCTTTTGGCAGCTGGTGATACTCTAGTGTTTTTGCATAGTGACATAAAAGGTAAAGGGGCATATCTCATTTCAGCATGCATATGTAACTCCAATTAGTGTTAATAGGAGTTACATGCTCATATCGAAAGGAAATATATCCCTGAAATATGTAACTATTTATATTTATGATTAGGGAGTAAATATGCCCTACTGCAATGTATAGTAATGTTTTAGTATAGACGTCAGTCATCAGTGGCAAGTATGCATTTTCATCATTTTCTTACACCATTTATTTCATTTAATATGATATGCTCAGCTCAGTATTTGCATATTACTGATTAGAGAGATACAAACACTTGGCTTGATCTTTCTGTCACTTTCTTGTATTGGTAAAACTGTCTGGTTCTGAAGTACATTTTCTGCAAGAACTTCCAAATGTCTAAAGAAAACGGGGCCATCAGATTGATTATTACAGAATAGGGTCATATGCATGGTCCACGGAAAAATAAAACAGTATTATGACTGATACATTAGTATATTTTAAATGGAACTTGAATATATGCTCCAAGCAGTTCCTGGAGAAGCTGTGGAAGTATGCAATTCATTTACACCTGTTTCTATTCATATACCATGATACTCTTTCTCCTTCAATCTTGTCATTAAAAAGAATGAGGAATAAAAAAAAAGTGTCATGCCCTGGGAATGTTCTAGCTTCTTAAAGCCCAGTATCTGCCTGTCCAGCAAAGCATACATTGATGGGAATATATCACTTGTTCACCACTCTTTTCAAGGTTCTCTACTGAACCCGAAGATCACTTTAACTGAACGCTGGTATGTTCCTGATAAACAAAATAGTGTACAGAATTGAACATAGCAATCCGAGTGATGCCCTCTCTCCTTTTTTGAGCACTCCTAACCTTTCATAACAGGTATAGTCCACTAGAACACTGAATCTGTTGACTAATAGGGGAGGCTTATGACTTCAGGAGAAAAAATTTTCTCACAATTGGGTCCAAGTTTATGGAATGCTAATCTGAGACTGCTAACATTGCTCAATTCAGAGGTAACGCAATACCCATTCCTCCATCAAAGTGTTTCTGCAACAGCAAATCGCTTTCCTCCTCATATGTGTAGATGGGGAAAAAACAGCATCAGAATTCCAGGCCCACAAAACATTCTTTCATTTTGTTGAAAAAGGAGTAAGAGAAAGAATCGTCATTATTTTTCATGTATACTACAGATTCCTTTAATGATGAAGACTTGGTAAGAGCCTAGATACCAAGAACTAAAACTAGAAATCCAGGGCTGTGGCTTCCACTTTCCTAGCAAAAATATTACATTTTATTTCCAAATACAAATCTATATCAAGTCAAACAATTCATTTTAATTGAATCATCCTTGTAGTGAAATTAGTTTTTCTAGTTGCCCAAAATTCTGGAGACAGGATGTGTTTACCTGGAATAGACTCTGTGCCATCGTAAAGCAAACCATAAGAATGGGAATATTTTTTATATTTTAAACATAAAAGGAAGAAAAATTACTTAAGCATTTTCAGTATGAATGAGCTCTGGAACTGCGACGAATTTACTTGTGAGATGATGTGTTCAAGTTCTCAGACTAGGCAGCCATTTAAATGGTAAATCCAAGTATTTCACAGTTTGCTTTAAATATGACTGCCTAGTTTTGATTTTTTTAGAACAGTTGAGATAGAATTACTCATTTTATAGAAACAGTTCTTTTAAGTAATTCCATTTATGGAATATGCTGCCAGGTATGTGTAAAGCATTGAACTTGATTTAAATTTTAAATGCTTTCTCATTTGGGGGGATTTGGAACTTTATTAATGATTTCTTATGTACATCTTACTGTGACATCTGGATATAGAACATGCACTTAAAACAAACATTACATGATCCTTTCCTCTTGAACTTCAACCACTGTAAAAAAAAATCATCATACCCATCAGATGTTGGACTACAGGGATGTTCCTTGTACTGTGCTATTGAAAGCCAGCATACTGCAAAAACATAAGTAAAAGTTTGGTAGAGTGCCATAGAGCCTTTTGACTAGTTGTTGCAACAGTAATTTTACTCTATAAAAAAGAAACTGTAGGTCCAGTCATTTGGTGTATGTGCTTGGCTGAGGAGCCTATGGGACCAAGCTACAATTTTAGGTATTATGTCCACATTTTTCTAAATTATAATCCCCCCTTAAACGTCCCAAAATGACAATGGCATATTATATGCCTTCAGACAGACAACCGTGTTTTTTATGTTAGTAGGAAAAGGGAGCATGTTCTACTACGTAATGCTGAAAACCCATCTAGAGTTGAAATTTATCAATGTATAGCAGGAGCTCCTAAATGTCTTGACCTTAAAATCCCACTGGAGTCAGTAGGAATTGATGTCTTCATCACCTTGCATGATTACTTCTTACAGCAATGTAATTAGTAGGGAACAGGAGGTACTACCAAATATATGTGAAATCATAACTGGCTGTATAGGAAGCTATTTCCTTTAGCCTTTGGGGAAAAGTGAATCAGATAAAAATGAATATTTCAGATTAATATACGTGCTGAAGAGACTCCTACTCCACTCTAGATAATCCAACAATATTAGGGTTATCAGTTATAATGCTGATAGTTATAATACTCATTTCATAGTCTCAGTCCTGAAAAATGGTCTTCAGCTGTCATGAGTGTCCTATCCTATATCCATGGAATGTCCAGGCTTATTATAAAGGCTTAATGGTGACTCAGATTTGGGGAGTTAATCCTTCCATTGTTCAAATGATGGCTGAAGTCTCTTCAAAGAGGTGCATGGTCATTGTCATTGATACATACAATTTAGCAAGTCAACACAAATTCTTCCCTTCATCTCATGTGGAAGTTCCAGTCCAAAGAACCCCAAGCTGAAATTCAGGGGAAAGTGATACTGTAGAAAAGTGGAATGGAATATGGCATAATATATTTATCACTATTAAAAACAAGGGCTAGATCTTAGCATTTATTTTTCTCCAATTAATAAAACAGCGTACCAAGTACTGCAGTATGGTATTATATTCAAATTCACTGCCTATTCACCTAAAAAATTGTGCCTGAAATTTTTGCAGTCTGAAATATTAGAATATTTTAAATGTTTCAGAGAATTTTACTATTTCCGCAGAACAGCCACTGCTCTATATAGATATCTAATGACCTACCAAATATTTAATATATATGCACTATAGATATAATGAAGCAAAAATAGAATAGGAATTAGCAATAAATACTTCAGCCTCACTGTGAATGAGAACTTAAAGAAGTGACTTTTGATCACAGAAAATCATCTTTAGGATGTATTAGGTGCCCACTATAAACTTGAACTGTTCACTACAGGAATGACAGTTCTGCCATGTTATTCATATCTATTATTTTGGATTTGCATCTTTATTTCTCTTCTTATGAATCTGTAAACACTTTTTGTTTTTAATATGTTCAATATATAATATATTTGAGCATTGAATATTCCATTTAGTATTGGAATTTTTTTATCTGTGTATCCTGAAAGCATGAGTCTTTATGCTACTTGAGAGTAGTGTATTGCCAAATCTCTGACTGAGTTTCATAGGAACAGTGCCAAGAAACAATTGGCTTCTAAATCACAATTGGGGTCCGTGGGAGCGGATCTGGAGAACTCTTGTGAAGGCTGCACAGCCAAAACCACGTAATCAAATTTTGTTCTGGCTAAACCCTTCATAATCAGTGTCAAAAGAAATTTGTGGAACCAATCTTTGGTTGTTTTTCAGTTAAAGCTCTGAAGGGTAGTCACTATTAATCCATGCAACAGGAATTCAATTGGGTTTGTATTGAAGCTTCTAGAGCACAGAACATTTTTGGTCATATCTCATAGAAATGTATCTCTTTTGCATATGACTGCTAAATTGTAACATCTTAGCATAGATTTTGTCATATCCATATTTGTGTAAGTATAGTAATGAATTAAAATGGATAGACAATGACTATGATCTTCCAAAGCACTTCACAAAATCTATCAACAGTAGCCAAGCCTAGATAAAAGGAACAATATTAACAAGACAATCCAGAAGTGTCACTATAAGGAAAAGGAATGCTGATAAAAGAAATTAAAGGTACAGTTAAATCTAGAACTAACAGTTTGTGGACAGAAACACAAACTAAAACAGGTAACAATAAGAAGTAATTCATCATTGCATGTCATGTCCAATCAAAAAAAGATTGTCCATCGTTAACTATCTTACATAGTAAAGGAGCATGCATTAGGTCTTCTTTTGTTGTCTCCTGAAACGGCTAAAAATGGAACCAAATTCCACTTTGGAACATGGTGGTGAGGAGAAGGGACATAAAAGCAAGTAGCATGTACTTAGCTATATTACCCTGAGTAGTCTTATTGAAATCGGTGGGGCGTTCATGGTTGTAAGTTAAGCTTATATATGAGTGTATGAGAATAGCTACTAAAGAGTAGAAGGCAGGTCAGTGTTTCAGTGCCTGAATGAGTAAAACCAAGAGAACTATTTTGGTATAAAGTGCCAACTATTAACTATTTTAGAGGTAATGGTAGACAGATGTCAGTGGCATTTAAAATCACCAACAGACAACAAAAGTTAAAAATATTTAAACCAAAGGGAAGAGAAGGAGGTACTAGGCAAGCTGTCACCAGATGAAATACAGGTTAAAAATGAAAGGAGAGAGAGGAACATGGAAGCAAGGAAGACTAGGGAACATAGGAAGAGCAGAAGATAGACACATCTTAATATGTTATTCAGTTGCAGAATACTGTCCCACTGTGTGGGCTCATTCTTCACACAGCAAACTAGTACGCCTGTGTGAATAGGGAAGTATTCCATTCGGATTCATATTCGGCTGATTCACAGGACAGTGATTCGATTCGGAAGATTCGGCACTGATTTGGTGATTCGGATCAGCTGGGGAGAGGCAGGCACAGCCGGGAGGCTGCAGGTTCTCTTGCAGCTCCTCTGGCTGTGCCTGCCTCTCCCCAGGTGGGGGCTGCCACAGGAGAAGCCTCCATGGCTTCCCTGCCTGGCCCCATCCCCCTCCTGGCCCCAGCCTTCCGGCACTTTAAAAAAAAAAAAAAAAAAAAAGAATAGCCCCACACTCACCAGGTGTAGCAGTAGCTGTGGGGCCTCTGGGGGCTCATAGCAGATCACCATTGCGCAGCTCCCACTCCCCGATCACCACGCACTGTCTGGGAGCTGGGGCAGCTCCACCTGTCAGCCAGAGCCCGGCACCACTCAGCCCCAGTTTCCAGGCAGCATGCAGCACCCTGCCGAACCGTGCTGCACCCACACAATGGGGCAGTTGCCATGTAGGTGCCAAGCCCTGCACTGCTCTGCACTGCATCAAGGGGGGCAGGGGGCTCTGCCATGAGCCCTCAGAGTTCCTGATCCCTGTTGCTACACCTGGTGAGTGCAGGGCTTTTTTTTTTTCTTTTTTAATTGCCAGGATGCTGGGACTGGGTGGGGCAGCCATTGGGGGCTGAGTTGGGGGAAAGATTGGAGAGTCGGGGCTGTTCAGGGGGCTTCTGCCAGGAGGCCCCAGAGCTTCCACAGCCACTGCTACACCCAGTGAGTGCAGGGCTTCTTTTGGATTCCTGGACTGCCGGGGCTGGGCAGGGGGGCCACTGGGGCAAGGCCAGGTTACAGGGTTGATTGGGGAGTGGGAGCTGTGCAATGGGGATCTGCTATGAGTCCCCAGAGCTCCCATTGCTGCTGCTACACCTAGTGAGTGCAGAGCTTTTATTTTTATTTTTTTAAGTGCCAGGAGGCTGGGGATGGGCAGGGGATGGGACTGGACAGGGCAGCCATGGGGGCTTCTCCTGTGGCTTCCCTCACCTGGGGAGAGGCAGACAAAGCTGGAGGAGCCATGGGAGAATGCACAGCTGCCTGGCTGTGCCTGCTTATCCCCGACGGATCCGAATCTTTTCCAAATTGATTCAGAGGCTTCGGATTCGATTTGGACCTTTTAATGGGTCTCCTGATTCAATTCGAATTCAGAAATTCGGTCACCAAATCAGGCCAAATCTCCACTAAATCGAATTGGCTACTGAAGCTTCGCACAGCCCTACAAACTAGTGGATACCCAACTGCATTCTACAATGTGTCTTATGTCAGGCACATTGCACCCCTTTCCACTCCCATGGCTACCAGTCCTTAGTAACATTGCTCCCTCTCATCTCCACCCCACAAATGCTGAAGTAAACTTACTGGCCAGACTCTGTGATAATCCTACGCTACCAGTGCATTGGCATATATTCCCCCCATCAATAGCTCAATTCCCCTCAAGATGTCCAATATGGTCCACCGTTTCAAAACTCTGACTTTTCCTTACTTATTTAGTGGCATGACAAATGTTCGGCACAAGCACCTATCAATCACTGCATTATCTCTGATCCTACAGTCAGTTAACCAGGATTTAACTGGCCATGCTGTTATTGGGCACTTCTCAACCATTTTCAAACTGGACAGGGTCACTCAGCCTTAAACCTATATCAATGGGGCCTTTGTAACTACAACAAATGCCCTTGTGAACACGTTCAAACCATGTTGCACATTATTTCCATTTACTATGCTACCCAGTGGCCTTCAAGCTGGTGATGACATTGCCTTAAGATGGCTGAAACAATATGCCAAAACTGCATACGCTAAATAATAAAATACATATTTTATTAAACATTCTACTCTGGACAAAATACAACACATTTAATAAATATTCTACCCTTGACTAGATAAGACAACATCAGCAGGCATGTGTAGCTGAACCAATGATTAGGAGACTAGCACTAAATAGGAACCATTAGAAAGTAAACTACGGTGAGGCATCTGATTCAAGAACTCATAAGTCCAGAAAAAGAAAAGCAGGACAACTAACTTCTCCGTTCTTGAAGGAAAGAAAGAAGGTTTATTCTGTTCAAGGTCTGAAATGCGGAAAAGTCTCGCTCCTTTCTGAACCTGCTGAAAGAGCAGTTTCACGTGTTTAAATGATCATGAAATAATAATTAAATAATTTTGAATGATAGATTATAGTGAATATCAGTGCACAATACTTATGGCACTCTTGAATCAAATCTGCAAATCTTCAACATTTGGCTTTTTTTATACAACATGTTACAACTCGTCCTGGGTCCAGTATTGTTTAATATCTTCATTGATGATTTGGATGATGGGATTGAGTGCATGCTTAGTAAATTTGCAGATGACACCCAATTGGATGGAGATGCACATGTTCTGGAGGATAGGGCTAGGCTCCAGAGCGACCTGGATAGACTGGAGAACTGGTTGGGAATTAATCAGATGAGATTCAGGAAAGACAAGTGCAAAGTCCTGCACTTGGGGCAGAATAATTTCATGCACAAATACAGACTGGGAAATGACTGACTTGGCTGTAGTACGGCAGAGAAGGACCTGGGGTTACAGTGGACCATAAGCTGAATATGAACCAACAGTGCGCTCTTGCTGGAAAAAAGCCAATAGTATACTGGGTTCTATTAACAGAAGTGTCACTTGCAAATCAAGGGAAGTGATTCTGCTGCTATATTCAGCACTGGTGAAGCCTCATCAGGAGGACTGTGTCCAGTTTTGGGCCCCTCCCTTTAAGAAAGATGTGGACAGTTTGGAAACAGTTCAGCACAGAACAACAAAAATGATCAGGGGCCTGGCAGACAAGACCTATGAGGAAAGGCTGACAGAACTAGGGCTATTCAGTCTGGAGAAGATAACATAACATTCTTCAAATACCTGCAGGGTGTTCATAGAGGGGATGGAGATGGACTTTTTCTCTCTGGCCATAGGGGACAGGACTAGGAGCAACGGTCTCAAGCTTCAGTGGTGGAAATTTAGGTTGGTGATTAGAAGGAACTTCCTGTCTATGAGGGCGGTCCAGCATTGGAATGGGCTATCTAGAGAAGTTGTGGAATCTCTACCCTTGGAAGTTTTCCAACAGCAGGTTAGAGAGAGACTTGACTGGGATGGGATCGTCAGGGAAGATCCTGCCGTGAGCAGGGGGCTGGACTAGATAACCTTGTGGAGTCCCTTCCAGCCCTACTTTCCAATGATCCTCTTAAATGCCATGTCTCCAGATTAACACAGATGTATACTTGTACTGGAAAAACCACAAAACTAGACTACATTAGTAAAATAATCCAGGTGGTGGGGGACGGGAAGAGGGAGGAAGCAGGGAGGGAATTTTGACAGCACACAAAATTTATATTTACTTTAGCTGGACTAATTTGCCTTCTTTGGTACCTGCAGTTATGTAGTAACTGGTCTGGTAATACTATAGATGTCTTTTAAAATCTGTCTGAAAAACTGAAAGGCCCACATATAATAATCTAATCCTCATGAACACTGCAGAGAAATTACAGTCCCAGGAAGAGTTAGGGTCAATGAACTAATAAATGTTGTCTATTCCATGACAAGGGCTGTGCGAAGCTTTGGTCACTGATTTGATTTGGTGGAGATTCAGCCCAGTTCAGCAGCCAAATCTCCAAATCCAAACTGAAGCAGGAGACCCTTTAATCGCTCCGAATTGAATCGAAACCCTCCAAATTGATTCAGAGAAATTCAATGATTCGGACATAGATAAATCTTTAAATGTTTTTTATATATACGGCAAGGTACGAGGTGGGTCTTGAATCCTGCAATGCTGGGGTGGATGGAGCATCACCCAGAAGTGCAGGAGGGTTCCCAGTGCATTCAGCAGCAGACCCAGAAGTGGACCAGAAGCACTTGTGGTCCACTTCTGGGTCCGCTGGGGAGCACGTGAGGGACCGCCCCCCCCACCTCCGAACTTGGCAACTGGTGCCTCCTGGGTCTAGGGGGGTACCCGGGGTCCCCCTCTCCCCCACAAGTACTTCCAGTCTTCTTCAGGGTTCACCACTGAGCACACAGGTGGCTCCCTGCGCTCCTGTGGGATGCTCCATCCACCCCACCGTCTCGGCATTCATGAGCCATACCTAGTACCTCAAGGTATGTAGAAAAAACATTTAAAGTTGTGTGTATGGCCAAATTGCTGATTCTCTGAATCAGCATTGAATCTTCAGATTTGGATTTGGCTGAATTGAATTGGACAGTGATCCAAATCAATTAATCGAATCACTGTCCCCGTTTTGAGCCGAATCCGAATTGAATATGACCCATTTTGCACACTCCTACTGCTCAGCTGCCACTCCTCACATTGCCCTGTCTGCAACAGCAGAGGAGTCTCTAGGCTCCCCCTCCCTCCTCTAGCTTTTGCTGCAATGAAGCACAGCAAAGCTGGGAGAACTGAGGGTGACACAGGTGCATGGTGCAGTGGTGGCAGGGGCTTGCACACTGCAGCAGGAGTGGGGCATGGGTGCATGTACAGCAGTGGAGGGATGGGGGGCTTCTGTACAGCATGCAGCCCAGGGTACCAGTGGTTTGTCCTGGTGTGGCCTGCAGGCTTGTGGCCCCCACTGTTGCAGCCCATAGGGCATTCAGCCCTAAACTGCTTAGAAGCTGGGCAGCCTTGCATTATTAAATAATCATTTACACCTTTGGATATTGGATGTAAAACTCAACCATGTTCATTTGGAGGCAACATATCTTCACTTTGCACAGGAGTAAGTAATTATCTACGGTGCAATGTAATGTAGAGTCTGATTCATTAATTTTATCCATGACAGTCATTAAATTTCTCTCATATTTTTCATGGTCTGAAAAATTAAATACTGCCCTATTTTCCAGACCCACAAGACAAAATGTCAGAAATAAAAAAGAACTAAGAAAGCCAAGAAATAGAAAAAGAGAGAATGAGTTGGAAACATTCTTAAACCTTCATATTTCCAGTGTTCAAAATGGGCGCAGTCATTGTATATATTGTTTTATATCACCAAACACAACCGAATGGTCATCACTATCCAAACTGAGAGAGGAGTATGTGGCATTTTGTGGTAAGTCATCTGTGGCAATAAAGTTAAGGGCATTTTGTCTATGAACTAGCACCTAGGCTATGCATGACCACATGACAGAAATGTCGTGGCACAACAGCATACAGTAGGCAGCTTACCACAGGCTGAAAGCATGTATTTGATGTGCCTGCCACTTCACTGTTATTGAAACCACCTGGCACGTAGCACTATGCTGAAATCACAGCTGAATAAGGTTACAATGCATGACTGCCAAGTGGTTTGTTTTGTTGGTTTATATAATTTAGCATTACAAAATATCTGACATTGAAAACTCTGAAAGGGCGTCAGACTGCTTGCTGTTCTGTCAAAGTCAACACAGGCCACTCCTTCAGTGGGATAAACGGTAGGTTCCAGTATTGCTTTGCTATAGAAAGCCTTTCCATTTCATACTGTTGTGTTTTTTTGCTAGTTAACAAACTGGAGAATATAAACCAGAATATATCATGGAACAATAGTTAATAACCCATAATAAAACTCCTAATGTGGAGCTGATAATATTCTTGGGTAGGAAGGTAATCACTGCTGTCTTAGATAAGTAAATAATTAGAGAGTCCATCAACATTTTAGAAGCAAGAATAAATCTTGTGAAACAAGCTCTTAAATTCAGCCCCATCTATTGAATGAATATTGATCTAATAATTTTTAAATCAGTTTTAATTGTTAGATAAAATCCTTCTTATCAGATCTGTAGTTATGCAGGAACAAACTGTAGGTATGAACATGGCTAACTACCTCTAGCTGATAGGCTAACTACCTCTAGCTGATAGCCTGTGGTGCTGATAAAGCACAGATAAGTTTCATTTTCAGATTTTTTCTCTAAGGAAAAGAAGATACCACTTGCTTGTCGAGTATCAACATAGTCTTGGGAAAGGTAAATAATTTGTAATGGTTTTGCTAGCAAGCTTTTCATTTATTATAAAACAGATAGAAACAAGTCAGACAAGAATTCATTCACTGAACTTTAGGCATAGTTTTTATATAGTGTTCTCTAAAATATGTAGTGACAGAATATTTTTGGCACCAGAACCATCTACCAGGGAAAAAAGAAACTTTACATGTTTCCAATTTACTGGTTCATCCAAATGTTGGAGTTGCCTGTCCAAGAAAATTGTCAGGGGATTTGTTTCCTACACTTTTGGCTTTTCCAAGAGCTGTCTGTACATCAGATGCCTCTACATAATTTACCTTGATACTCAGCACCTATGGCAGTAGAGATCTTGAAGGGATCTTATAATCCTTAAGGCAAGTGATATAGTCCAGACTGCTGTGGATAGATTCATAGATTCATAGATGTTAGGGTCGGAAGGGACCTCAATAGATCATCAAGTCCGACCCCCTGCATAAGCAGGAAAGAGTGCTGGGTCTAGATGACCCCAGCTAGATACTCGTCTAACCTCCTCTTGAAGACCCCCAGGGTAGGGGAGAGCACCACCTCCCCTGGGAGCCCGTTCCAGACCTTGGCCACTCGAACTGTGAAGAAGTTCTTCCTAATGTCCAGTCTAAATCTGCTCTCTGCTAGCTTGTGGCCATTGTTTCTTGTAACCCCCGGGGGCGCCTTGGTGAATAAATCCTCACCAATTCCCTTCTGTGCCCTCGTGATGAACTTATAGGCAGCCACAAGGTCGCCTCTCAACCTTCTCTTGCGGAGGCTGAAAAGGTCCAGGTTCTCTAGTCTCTCCTCGTAGGGCTTGGTCTGCAGGCCCTTGACCATACGAGTTGCCCTTCGCTGTACCCTCTCCAGGTTATCCGCATCCTTCTTGAAGTGTGGCACCCAGAATTGCGCGCAGTACTCACTAGCTCACTCATGAAGAATTTGTTCCTTCCATTGAAACCATGGAGAGGTTTGCATGACTCAGGTGAAGGGGAAGATTATAGAACTGAAGTTTTGGTTCTTCACCTTGTTCTTTCTACAGTATGAATTCATAACTAGGTCCTTCAGAAGTGGATAGGATAACTTAAGGCCAGATCCAGATGGATAAACAGGATTTATGTGGAATTTTGGTGCCTGTCACAAAAAAGCAATCTAAAATAACTCCATTCCAGTAGCCATAACACTATTTAGGTACCTAAATTCATTTGGCCCTACATTTTAGACTGCATTGCTTCCTAGGTACCTGAGCTTAGGTTTTCAGACATGTGCAGAAGCTTCTCCATCTGAGCAGATTGGTATCTAACTCTCACCTAAGCTTCATTGTAATCTAGAATGGATCATTGTGTAAACACTACATAAGTCCCTGGTGGAGTCCAGTCCATGAGAGTGCTCTGAGTATATCTACCTCATATCAACAGCATTAAGTGCAACACAAAGCACAACTCTACATTAGACCCTGAAGTGTTGAGGTACTGTTGCTGCCACCCACCTATTCAATAACACCCAGGTGACTGGAGTACTCACTCAGGAAGTAGGGGACCTGCTTTATAGACCTTCCTCAGTTTGAGGGAATTTAATTTAAAATTCATAAATAGTCCTGGGAGTAGGAACTGGATCCCATGCTTTTCTCCTGCTAGGAGAGTGCCCTCATGCTTTGCCTACATCAATGGTTCTCAACCTTTTTACACTTGAGGCATCCCCTCGATAGACTCAGAAACCCCTTGGACACTACCAACTTGTAGTTTTCACTCATTTTTGACTACAGAAAAATAATAGAGCAATTTTGTTGCAGTGAACCCATGAAAACCACAACAGGTCAGAATGCTTTTAACACTGCAGATTCCTGCATGAAATCTCAGGCTTATCATATAAATCATATTTGTACAGCTAACAATGCTAACATTGTCTGGCACCCCATGGCACCCTTGAAAGGATCTCAAGCATCCCAGGGTGCTATGGCGCCCTGGTTGAGAATCACTGTCCTACACAGTCACATATCATTATCCCTGCAACATTCAGTGGTAGGTGTCTAATCTCAGAAGAGGATTCAGCAGTTTGGACCTTGAGTCTGAACAGATGTGCCTAATGTGCTATCCTGAGTCAAACACCAATTTCCAAAGAGGGAAGAGATTTCAGATACATGCTGTGCTCAGCATCTGCTATTAGTAAACTTGAGGCAGGTCCCTATTCTTTGAATTGGCCTTCAGAATTGTGTAGCTCTTCCCAGTGCCTGTGTTAGAAGCTTAGGTCCATAATCTTATTTCTTTGAATCGGCCTTCTGCATTGTGATGCTTAAACTGGAGGTGCATGAAGATTTTGGATTTTGCCTTTGGATTTTAAAGACTTATTTACCACATTAGATTTCTAAAACAGATGCTGCCCCACCCACTTGCTTTACAATTATTCAGCAATTACTGAGAATAAACAGAACTATGATTCATCTTTACTCCCATTCAGAAATTGGCATACAGCTGTACCACTTTGCACTATGTTCTCATCAGATCTCTTGCATAATAAACAGGACAAAGAGGACATCAAGACTGGCTAAAATGTGCCTGTGGCACCAGTTTAGAATTTTATTGGTATTCTCCATGGGTCTTATTGCAGGATTCTGACGTTAGTAAGTACTTGGAAAAAAACCCTCCACTAAAAAGCAGTTCCTTCAGAAAGTGACTTTGGTGATCCCTTTGGTGACTCTTTCCCTTTGACTTACTATTAAATCAATGGACAGGCATGGTGCTATGAGATACAGTGCTGCAACAACTGCCATACTGTCTAAGCCCTCTGATTTTTTTGAGAATAAGTTTAATTCATCAAGGTGCTAAAAAGTGCCATCTATAAAATAAAAAGTTTGCTAAAAGTTTTATTAACAATAGGCAGGGCTGGGGTTACCACCAATTATTAAAGTTGTCTGACAATTCTTGTTCCAAAACCCTGTTTTCTATGGCTGATAACTTTGGCAAATATTAATGATTCATATGTGTCTGTTGTTTCCATTTTAATTATTTGCAGCAGTTTGAGTTACTTTCTGGCAATTTTTAGTCAGAACATCTCAGCCACTTCCAAGAATGAGTCTACTGAAAAATTAAGTGTATTGCTCATGTTAAGAAATTCCTAGGATCTCTTCTTTCCCATGAAATTGACCTGAAACCTGAAATTTGACATGGGGCTGACCTTCTACAGTCTCTTTTTGGGAACACTACCCACATTTAGCTAAGTTGTAGGCTTCTGAAAAGTAGCAGTTGATGCAGTAGAGAATCCTTTTATATTAGCTCCTGAAGTCTCTCAAGTTTCTGTCCAGCAGGATCCACACACAAGCTGAGCAGGACCCTCCCCTTAGTTGCAATGTTGAGCTGGTATAGAATGCCAATTTGGTATGGAACAGAGACTCTGCTTATTCTCTTTCATTAAAGACTCACTGGCTAGGCCTAGGCAATATAGGGAAGAGATCTGCCTGCTGAGTATTCAGAAATTACAAGAGTCACATCTGTAGGACTAGGTACATAACTTGTGACAGGGAGCATGGGGATAGGGAGACTGATGAGTGGAGGTTGCTAGGGAAGAAATGAAACTGGGAATATGAGTTGGGCGATATAATGGAAGTGGGAGCCAGATAATACTGTGAGCAGGCTGGGGAAAGAAACTGCGAATGGGAGCACTTGGGGAAAATGAGGTATAGATGGGGAACAAGTAGGTGGAGGTTGGCAGGATGATTGGGACAGAGAATTATTGGATATGAAGAAGGAAGGGGAGGCAGAGCTCAGACGTGTAGCCAGGGAGCTCCAGGCAGGAAGGGGCAGCTGTGCCAACAGCAGTGGTATAATCATTTGCTGCTACTGGCAGCTGTTTTTACACCTCCCCTTCCACCCCCAAGAAAAGTAGCACCTAGGGCTGCTGCCCCAGCCCCTCCCTTCAGTTATGCTACTGGCAGAATTTGTGAGAAACTGACTTAAGGGAGAACAAGTACTGCCTAGGCAAAGAGACAGGGGTCTGGTGAAAGGTAAGCAGGGAGATTCAACAAGGATCCTAGGAAAGGACTGGGAAACAATATGGAGGGTAGAGATCAGAGGAGGAGCTGGAAAAATTGGTTGGCTGGACAAGATGACTTAGTACAAGAGCTGGGGGCTTGGATGTGGGAAGCAGGAATGGCAGGGCAAGGCAATGAGACAGTGCCAGAAGTGTGAGGAGCTGCAGAAAGGATAGTTTTCAGTTTAAGACAGTTGAATTTACCTGGGAGAACTGGATTCCCTCTCTGTCTTGGCTACAGAGTTTCTATGTGATGTTAGTCAAATCACTTAAACCAGATTTTTCAGAGGTAGTCACCAATTGTGATTTGGTCACTTTCTGGGCATCTGACTTGAGATTCTGGTATCTACCATAATTTATTATATATAACCAACATTTTTTCCCCAAAAAAATCAGCTGCTGGAAATTGCAGTGCACATTATGTGTAAGAAATACAGTATGAGTAGCTTCTATAATTCTCACATAGTCTCACTTTAACTGGCTACTGGGCACAAGTGAGACTAAAATTGGCATGCAACTCTCAGGGCACAGAACAATAAGCAGGCTTAGCTCCTTAGCTGCTGCTACTCAGCAATTCACTATGAAGAAAGATATTTTTCTTCATTCTGGTTTCAAAAACAAGGTGTGTGTTTTAGTCCAGGGTATGTTTTATGCAAGAAAATACTGTAATTTTCAGAAGACCTGGGCAGTTACAATTGGAGCGGAGGTCAATGAGAATTGTGTTTTGAAAATATGAAGTGCCCTGTAATGCTAAAGAATCTTAAAAGTCAGGTTCTGGGCATCTCAAATTGTGGTTACTTTCAATCTCTCAGTTCTTCATCTCTATAATGGGGATAACAATACCCCACTTATTCCATGGCATGTTGTGGAATAAATATGTATGGAGCACTAGGGTAGTAAACTCAATATGACATAAACACCATGCACTTTCCATATGTTGCAACTTATGTGTCAGTACATAAACTGTTATAGGTCAGTATGTAGACAATACATGAGTCCTTACCTTACTTTAGCTGGTTCAATGCCTTGACATTCAAGTAGATCCATGTAGGAATTTTAATAAATTCATACTATTAGTTCTTTCCTCTTACTTCAAATTTTTAATCTTAAAATGTCCAATACTGCTATTATTGTTATCAGTAGCAAAATTCCCATTGACTTGCACAGGATTTGCTTACACAGCAAATGTGTAATTGTAATGCAGGTAGTCATACCCACACTAGCTTTAACCTAGCTACCATCAGTAAAAATAGTGATAAAGCTTTAGCAGCACACTTCAGCACAAGCTACATACATACCTGGGTGGGTTGCTAGCCAGTGCTGAAATCAGTGTCACTATAACTTGATTACTATTATGTGAGTTCACCAGATTAAAGCTAGTGTAATTATGCCTACTCAATATGCAGTCATACTTTTATTTGCTATGTAAACGTACCCAAAGAGGTTTAATATTTTTCATATCATTTAAGTCCCTGAGTGTGAAAACATAAATTATAAATAGTCTAATAATGCTCAATGGGATCATTTCTTGCATAACCTTATTTGCCAATGTATGTATTTACAAAATTGAAGCCAGTGGGTGAAATCCTGGCCACCCTGAAATTACTAGCACTTGTGCCATTGATTTTAAGAGACCTAGGATGTCTCTCTTAATTTGTAAGTTTGTGTTTGCTTGGGGTTTGTGATTGCTTGGGGTTTTTTTGCGGGGGGTAGTATTTGGGAGGAGGGGTGTCTACTTTTCTTAGAGTTTCAAAAGTCCTCTGGCTTTTAAAACTGTTTTACAAGATCTGTTTTGCTCACTGTAAATTTAGTTTTGGAAAACCAATTTGAAGCTACACATAAAGCCATAGGAATCTATGCTGGTGATTAAGTTTGAGAAAAACTGTCTGAGATGCCTAAGATTTCCGGCACAATTTAGTAGTATACATAACTCAATCTCATCTAGTAACACTAGGCTATAAGTATGTCAAGTCCTAAATATTAGTAAAAAAAAATTGTTTACTTAAATAGAAAATACTGATAAAATTACCTAGACTTTTACTATTAAGAACTATTAGGGGCAGGGAAAAAGAAAACAAACAGATTGATATTTTACTATAATTTCATGCACAGGAAACTGATAAATTGAACTCAGATTACAGCAAAAATATACCATACAAAAAGGAATTTTTTTAGCCGAAATTGTTATTTTAACAATGCCTCTGTTGTTAATCATTTTCCATATCTGATACTGAATTCCCTTTAGGAAATAAATAGATTTTTCATTTTAAGTTTTGATTTATTAGTGACTATGCCAAGGAAAATATACAGCGATGTGTAGAAATCAAAGTTAACTATATAGTTATAAAGATAATATTTGTTGCGCTTTCAAATGTAAGAAAAATGCATTTAATGAAATAGTTTTTTAATATAATTGTAAATGTATTTAACATTAATAGTATATTTTATCAGTCCATTTGTTGATCAAGCGAACAATGAAACTGGTTAGGCATAAAAAAATTATGAACATGTCAACACCCATCATTTATCTACAAGTGGATTTTACCAATGTAAAAACCATATAAAACAAATATAGTATAAACTTAATTCTCTGTATTACTTTCTTGCTACGTCCATTTTTGTGTACAAGTAATTTGCATTGAAATACAAGAATTTGATTTTATTTCTAGCGGATTTTTTACTAAAGTACAGGTTAACTTGAAATTTTTCTTACATAAACATAAACCAACAATGATTAAAAAAAGAAACATTTATTTACAAAATAATGATGCATACATATTACACAAATTCTATCATATCAAAGTCTATATATTTTTTACAATATTTGTAGCAACCAATTATTTGCATTGGTTTATCATAGTGCAAACTGTAATGTTGTAAAGGCAGGTTATAATGTGGACTACACCATTAATGGTTTTAAATGTTTTTGTCTTCTACATTTTGTTTAACTAGTGTTTCTAAATCTATTCAGTTTTTATTTTAAAAATGTATATTTCTTGTGAATGTTCAATATTTGTGTACCTGAGGAGAGGGCAAATTAATTATTGTACTAATTATCTAGTTCTTTATACTAGATAACCATCTTTATTTTTACTCAGCCTGCTGTGATAGCACCATTGGCATAAATTACTAATATAATAATCAAAAAAGGAATGGAAACACTGTATGTAGTGTTTGTTTTTGGATTTGTTTGTTATTGTGGAATTTGAACATATCAGTTTTGTGATTCTGCACTAAAAATTCAAGTGTTTAAGGACAATTCCAATAATGGTATTCTGATAAATCTACATGTAACCAGTATATATTTTTCTGTAAATACAATATTAAATTAAGCTGCAAAGAAATATGTTTTATAGCCTTCTTTCATTCTCTGGAGACAAGGAGTTTGCTTTTGTCTACTTGCATATGTTGAAACCTGGTTATAAATTTAGAGTCTGAATAACTGAAAACTGATTCCCTTAATATAAAAAAAAATTGCCATCCAGTGATTTTGATTGTAGCTTTTCTTTTCCACCGGTTAAAAACCAGCCATTGCGTTTATTGTCTTTTAGTTCACATTCTGTAGCTTGTCTTGTAATGAATCTGTTCTGTACAATAGCTTGTTGTACAGTATATTGAATGTAGGCTATAGTCTATTGTACATCATTTCACAGTTTCAAAAATTGCTGAGAGGACGGGACTTTTTTTGGTAGCTTCCACAATTTATAAAGTAGTGGATCTAATGAAGACCTCATGAGCACCCACAATGATCTACCACCATGGCTGGTATCTTTCCATATATTATTTGTTCTTTTCCATTGAAATAGAGCATATTTATTGGGGACATCTTGGTAGGAGTG
The DNA here is from genome assembly GCF_030867095.1 of Alligator mississippiensis. Taxonomy (NCBI): domain Eukaryota; kingdom Metazoa; phylum Chordata; order Crocodylia; family Alligatoridae; genus Alligator; species Alligator mississippiensis. The sequence continues at coordinate 198,391,371 of NC_081827.1, read as the reverse complement.
CAGCATGGGCCTGCTGAACCTCTTGGATTTGCTTGGTGTACAAGGTGGGTGTGTGGATATTTTTGTAAAAATACAAATTCACATTCTCCAGAGCAGTAGTTGGCTTTGTATCTTTTTGGTGCAATAATCCAGTCCCATCCAAAAGCTTCAAAATCCACAGTCAGCGGGTAGCGACAACATCGGGATTCGGTGGAATGCTCGTCACAGTCAAGGCCAAAATCTCTGCGGGATCTTTTTGGTGTGTCTGAAACTCTGACCTCTAAAAACGGATTCTGTGTGGAGAAAGAAAGGAATTAAAACATTACTGCTGATTGAAGTGAGGTATGTGGATCTATTGAGACATTTGGTAAAATAGGCAATAGATCGGACACAGAAAAGTTGTTATTTTCAAATATAATTTGCATGGATTTCTAGACTGTTCTAATTCCTTGCAAAGGCTTTGTGGTAGGAAGTAGGGGAGGGGAGTTCTTTTGGTCCACCGTGATCTACACCTCTTCTAGGTCTTCCTGGCTACATTTCATCCACTTTTAGGAATTATCCCTCTTCTTCATACTGACAAATAGGATTTGCCTATCATTTCCTGCATAGTTGCTATAATTTCTGTGCCTCCGTCTTTCTGAAATAATTTTTGCATCATCCTGGGAGCTGGTAGAAGGGGCACTGGTCAAGGTTCAGGATACTGGACCAGAATTTCTCCTAATCTCCAAACGAGCTAATGAGCAAACAAAAGAAAAGCTCTCAAAATTGCAGCAGGTAGGGTCAGGATTGTTTAAACATCCTGGTTCCCCTTCTTCAGGAAGAACCCTCTGGCTGAATTGTATCCAGCTGAAGCTACTTAGGGTTTGAGAGAGACCTGATAACCAGCCAGAAGGCAACAGAAATCAAAGCAGTTGCTCTAAATGCCAGGCTGATGTACATAACTGGGGACAACAGTTGTTGGTATGGTGGTGAAAACCAATGCTGTTGCTTTATTCCTGCTTCACACCTTTTATCCTTCTGCTAGAAGGACTGAGCCTATGTATAAGTTTGGCAAGGGAAAAAGATATTATAGCTCCTGAGAGAACCATGTAGCCAGGGACATTCAGAGAGCAGCCAGAGGGGACCATCTAGGATTGTAGCACTAGGATCCCTGTAGATCCTTGAGTTCCACTGTCGAATGTTGAGAGAGGCAATAGTGATAAGGGTATCAAATGATGGTAATTATATTATGGCAGTATAAGTGGATTTAGTTCAATAAGCAGAAGCATGCTGGAAAATGCAGATGTAGGTTACATTTTGACAGTTGATATGTGCTCCTGAGCAGCAATTCCCTTTCCTTTTCAAAAGCAGTTGAAAGGCCATAAACAGTATCAAGCCACACCTCTTGTACCTAGCATACAGCTCCAAATACCTCCACTGAGCAGGGAAGGCGTTTGCAATCCTGCACCAGGAACTGAAAGAATTTGAGACTGTTTCTTTCCCACATGAATTTCTGCAGGAGGGAATGATTTGGCACACTGGTGATGGAGCCAAATTACTTTCTTTTTGGTTGTATGATTATGTTTCATGCGCAAGAGGAAGCAATGGCAAAAGTGTTTGCTGTAACGAAGTACTAGCCAACTCCAACTAAGCGAGAATATGAGAATTATTTTTCTAGCATATTTTAATTAAGCTTCCATAATATATTTCTTTTCTGTAAACTAATGGGATTACGTTACATTGCAGTGAAAATCAACAATCATAAAATAACGGTATTAAAAACAGATCTTTTAAAACAAAACTGCAGACCAGTGAAAGAGCAAAATAATATTTTTAGTGTTTTGTTTTACAGTATAAATGTAGTTACAAGCAGTGCTTTATTAATGCAGATTGCTGGAGCAGGTGCACATGATTACTGCTTTTCAAATAAAAGAAATTATTTCCTAACATTTTTAAGTGCTACACATTCAAATTCATCTTGTTCATTTAAATTTCTGACAAAAATAAATTTATTTTGTGCATGTTAAGTTTGTAAAGATTATTTAGTACTTAACTCCCATTGAAATCAGTAAGAGTTGGGCACTTAAAACATTTTGAGGATCTGCGCCTTTTTGTCTTGGGCAAGATTTTCAGAATTGAATGGCATGAAAAATACTACGTTTTCAGAACTAGATCTTTTAATAATGAAAAAAGATTGTTATAATGTTTTATAATGATTTTTATATATTTATAAAAATATTTTTATAATGAAATCCAGTATTTTCAACTCCTCTTGCACTTAGAGCAGAAATAGCTATAAATGTAGAACAATATTGTGTTACTGGTTTTTAAGCAGAACTTCCCTATTAACTCACAATGTATGGCATGATACTTTCCATCATTTTATAAAGATGTAGGTAGTTCAGTACTGATTATGAAGAAGGCTGGTTTTACACATAGAGAAAGTGAGGCATGGAGAAACTGTATGATTTTGTCAAGATCAGAGAGAACTAGTCTATAGAACTGGGAATATAGGATTTGTATTTTTACCTCCTATTCCTCTGTTTAAATGCCCAGAAGTTGCTTCCCGTTCCTGCTTGAAATATAACTTGAAATTTAACCTTTCCAACTTTTCTAAGCAATTTAGTAAAACAATAATAAAAAAGACCCTATGGGAGTCTTTAACAATAGAACTTACCAATCCATCTTCACCTGGTCCTGGAAAAGTTACAGCAAGATCACGTCCATTCTCATCAAAAGCTTTGATTTCAATGCCTAAATTGGATTCAGGTTGTTTGAGCCAATTTTGCAACACAGTCTTCACATCAATACTCTGCCAAATACCAGTGCCTGGGTTCATGTCAAGTTTCAAAGATCGAATTCCAGTATACTTTGTACCGTCTTTCATGGGTTTGATGAGTCTCAGGATCTGCACAAACACTGTTGTAGGTTTCTGGACTGGCCTCAGGTATATCCACAACTGGGCCTTTACTACTTTATTGTATTGTATTTTAGAGCTAAATTTAAAGAAGCAACATTTTGGTTTTCCTTCCATTTGCATAAGCAAATCAGCTATAAATGAATGGAGAAAATAAATTACTGAACTAGAAACAGAAAGGAACTTGCATAAGCAAATCAGAAAAAAATGTACAGCTCACATAGTATCTTAGTAAGTATATTTTAGTAAGGTATATTATCAGTGGAATATCTATTATAAAAGTGTATATAATGTATTTCATTATAAAATAAACTTAATTTTCTTGATTTTGTGGGTTTTACACTGGATAGCCTCATTTCACTCCAGGCCCCAGAAACATTGTTCTCCCATCTAAAAACATTGTACTATCGCAAGAACCCAATTATCCTTTTGTAAATAACCTCATTTTCAGCTAGATTTTGTCATTGTAGGATACATGTAGTTTCGGGTTTTACACTGTGTAAGCTGTTCACTTGAATTACTTCTGAGCATGGGCTAAAATTAAAAAATGATGAGGAATGAGAGAGAAAGAGACTGTGGAGGACCATACTCTTAGAATTGTCTGGGAATATGAGTAGTTACACTAACTGCGCAGCTGCACCAGTCAGTCTGGGGAAGAAACCCTTCCCCCCAGCCAAAAATTACCTGGGGACTGGACACAGTGTACACCCTACTCAGCCTTAGAAAGACTGTAACTACTAACACCTTTCTGCAATCAACTCTGGGAGTATTTTTACAAAAGCATACAGAACAGCAATTATATATTTGTTGGCTAGGCACTTCTGTGATCTTCTGGATGCTTCTAATATACCAAACACCATTAGTGCTTACATATCGTATAAACAGAGGCAACTGTGGACTAGCTACCATTACACCTACATTTCTCTCCCTTTTTCTGTGATAAAGCTCTTTGTTACTAAATTAGTTTGAATCTAATGAGCTTTATTTCTTTTGTTTGACCTGTTGCAGGGAAGTGATTTGCAATATAATAATCTTTAGCCTACTGTATAGGTACATAATCTACTAAACACAAACTTAGCTGTCCACGATGAAAATAAAAAAAGTATAAGATAATAAACCGAGATAGCATAGAGTTCTAACTTGTCCAGCATGGACATTTGTTTCCCCAGGGACAAATAGCAGCAGTGCACTTTGGCCCCAGGGAAAACGCTGCTGCTTGTCCCCTGGGAACATGCTCTGGTGCACGGCAGGTTACCCCAGGTGGTGTAGGGGAGGCTGGGCCAGCAACTGTGTTGGCCCCAGCACCCTTACCTGGGGGCCTCCCAGGGCTGCAGCTGCAGCAGGAAGCCTGGCTGGAAGCTGGAGCATGGCTCTGGTCATCTGGGCTCCAGGTTTGGGCAGTGCAGGCTGCTGCCACATGTGCCACCCCGCTTTTTTTCAGCATGGGTTTTTTTGACCCCGGGATCTCCTAGTATCAAAAGACCCCCCACACTGCAAGGTAGCAGCATGGGGAATGCCTGCATGTGCAGTGTGTGGTGCTGCAGGTGGGTCTGCGGCACCACATACCACATGTCCATGCTTGTCTGGACACTGCCAAAGTAGTATTTTTTTTTATTATGCCTCTTAAACGTACAGAGTGAATAGCACAATGGCAAATAAACAGATCTTGATTTTTCTTCAATAGGCAAAGATGAATTTAGTCATGGATTGATGAAAAAAAGGTATAAGTCCCTTGGAAACTGTAGGCTGAAATATAAGCACTGGTTAACCCTTACCTGAAGCATCGAGATCAAGCTACCATTACACATTCAGCTCAGTTATACAGTATCCATAAATTTAACCAAAGCTTTTTTTATTTAGTGTTAATTTTATAAATGTATACGTGTATTAGTTACAGCAGCTAACATTATTCTGTGAGGTGTGTGCACTATATATCTGTTACTGGTAACAAATCTATGCCTTATATGCCCTGTCTTCTTTTTACCTTTTGTCATCATATTCATAAGTGTTATTTTGAAAAGCAGCTGCCATAGCCAGATACTTTAGCTGATGAAGAACATAAGATACTATAGTATTAGCTGTGCAAAAGATACTTGATAGGAGTCATGGCAGATGTTTAGCACTCAAAAGATAACTAAGAATCTGCTCATTCAGTAAATGCCTTCATTCTTTCCTGACCCAACTACTGGAGTTAATAATACATAGACATATTAACATGTAACCTATAATACATATGCTTAATTTAAATATATAATTTGCAATTACTATTAAGTGCATTGTGTTAGCTTAAAAGATCAGTAAAGGAAACAAGTCTTTAACCCTGTACTTGCACTTGCTATCTTTGTATAATAGTTAAGTGGTTCTAACATTTTAGCTGACATTTTTGTCAGTTTCTTTCACTCTTTTTAAAGAGTGGTTGCCTGTGAAACCTTGCTAAGAGAAATATAGTTGCCTCCTTATTTCACTTATTTCCTTGTACTTCTCTATATTTACTGTAGGAAATGCCTGGAATACTGCAAATACTGAGGTCAGTGAACTGCAAATCTCATTTAGCTATCTAAGGCAATTGGCAAGACTTTATGGGCTATTGCTGTACATGTTATGAGGAACAGAAAAATAATACTGTAAAACAAAAGATCACAATATGGTCCTTGGATCCTGACTCAAATTCTTAAAAAAAAAAATGTTCTTCTCCCTCCCTCTTACATAGTTCAGCCAGCAGCCTGTTAGAAGAGACTGAGGAGTTCTGTTGCTCTTAAGCACTAGGACAACTGCTTGTCAGTAGAAGTGTGATATTAAAGTAGCAGGACTACTTACACTCTGTAGGCATTGTAATAATAGTTTCAGTTGTAGCATGATAATCATCATCTTCCAGAGAACCTTCACTGCTGTCATCTCTCTGGACATCATACAGATCAATCAGTTCCTGAAGTGGAGGAGCTTTGGGTAAAAGTTGTCTTATAACATCCCTGCTAATGTTAGGAGCTTGTTCAAGACGCAGTTTGCTGAGGATCTGAATTTTTATGGCTTCTATTCTGGAAGATTTTGTATTTTGCCTCCATGTACATGCATTGCATAGTCCATCTTTTTCTTCATTCTCTTTTGGCTGACTACTATCATTAAGATCCACTGGATCAAGTATAATCAGCATGAACAGGTAAATATAGCCACAGATTGGTAGCTTTTGCATGATCTTACATTCAATGCAGTCTTTTTCTTTCCTATCTTTCTTTTTTCTTCTTTTGGTATTAAAGAGATGCCTATAGGCAAGTACAAGCTGAGACAACTCGCCACACTGGTGAATCTTACATATTTCAAGGGGGCTTTTATACTCCAACTTTGATTAGATCTGTGTCGTCAAAACCAATGATTGGTTGTTTTACCAACAATGAATCTAGCTGTCAGAGGTTAAAGCCCTGTCTGTCACACGTCACTAGACAGCATCTTGTTACAGCTAAGGGTGAACTGATTTATCTGGACGCTCCATAGAGCATATCTCTTCGTGTACTGAGAGGATATATTTCCAAAAATATGGACAGCAGAATGAAAGACAGTACTATCATGCTTAAATATGTGTCAGTTCTATCTTGTCTTAATTATTAATCAATTCATTTAACTATAATTGCTAAAACTCATCAATATTTTTCCATTAAAAAATCATATTTTTTTAAAACACAAAAATTGTCGCTACATATATGGGAAAATACTAAATACATTAGGCATATATTTACAGTACCAGCTTATATGCATAAATAATTAAATAAATAAAGGTTTCTTATATATTTTTGTGTGTCTTGGGAAACAGTGGGGGGAGAGTTAAATTAAGAATTTTAAGTGATATTTGTCATTAACAACTGCTTCTGATATTCATGCTTTCCAGATATATACATGGCTTCCTGTTCAGTTATTCGTTCTGTATATAAAATTAATGTAACAGGTCCTGTTTTGCATTGTATATACTAAGCCTTAATTAAGCAAAATGTTTAATAATTTTCCATTTCTTAATACTAACATGGTTCAGCAGAATCCTCTAAAATAAATTAAATCTTGGGAGATATTTAATATAAAATATTAGATTGTGACTAGATATTGCTCTGGACATAACATTCACTCTGACTAATAGTATATCAAATTATCTTGGCTTGTTTTTTACAATACCGGTGCTTGCTACTAACAGTACTACAGTATTTAAATGTCTGTGATACATACTACGGATACATCATGGATAAATTCTTGTTCCATCTTTACATCTCTACATAAGGTTTACTAACATTATCTTTTCTGTTCAAAAGTTTTCTTAGTTATGATTTCTCAGGTGGTATCTCTCTGTTTCTGTATTGTATTTGCAGATGGTTACAATGCTGTAGTCCATACTTCAAAGACATAATCCTAGATTTTATAAAAATGTTTTTTTGTATGCCTCTATTTGCTGGCCTTGCTTCTATTTAACAAAAAGCTTAAGTGGAAG